>NC_052619.1:23102365-23402365 GCF_016545825.1 Eucalyptus grandis | reverse complement strand
ACCAAAATTAAAAGATGAATATATCAGTTATAAGGTTTAATCAATTTTCCTCCTCTTATTTTACTACCATATTGGTAATCAAAGTTAAGTTAACAGCCTACAAATTACTGGAAATATGATCTGATATTACCCGATTTCACACACCCAATTAATTATATAACTGATTAAGTATAAGTCAATGATTTTAACACAAATGTGATAATAAGCTATTTGGTCAAAACCACGTTTTCAGTTTCAATTCACCAAAACAAACGTTGGAGAAGAAGACTCGAAAAAAGCAAAACAAAGTTTTCTTTTTCTTGTTCATAAACAAAACAAATTAATTGGCTGGGAAAACAAATGCAACTGGTGTAGTCAACTTAAACCATTTTACTGTTTTTCTTCCAAAAGACCAAGTCTATGTTTGGTCTTCCGGATTTTTAATCATGATATGATTGGATGTGGTAGAAAATAAAATCCAAAGAATTTTACTATATCATATTTACTGCTTGATAATTGACATAATAAAGTCGGATATATTCACATCATATTATATATATTATTTGATATAAATGTCTATATGAATCACAAATTTAGAAACAAAAAAAAGGTAAAAATCTCTCATAACACTCTTGTTTACTTTATTTTTATTTTATTTTATTTTATTATTTTTCTCTTTTTTTAATTAATTTCTTTTTTATTTCTTTCTTCTCCTCCCATCATTCTCTAATAAAATTTTATTAAATAGAAAATTGTACTAATAAGATAGAATTAAATTCAAATATAAATAAAAATAAGACTAATTAAAAAATATTTTTTTATTTTGTTATTTTGAATTTCTTATATTAGAATTCAAATATTATTTATATTGAAATATAACTTTAATTTGATAATTTAAGAAATTTTTTGTCTGAAGAAAAGTTTCATATTATGGATATTAGAAATCTTATCCATTTTTATCCAACTTCCCTCATTAGATAATTTTATCCAGTCTATATTTCATTTATATTCGACTTTATCCTATCTTGAACATGCACCAAACGTAGGATAAATTTTATTCTATCTTGAATTTTATCATGACTATCAAATGTAGTTTTAAGGTTATAATCTCATATAATGGCTATAAACTTTAAAGGTCAGTAAGTTACAAAAAATAGAAGTTGATGAATAATGGAAGTTTGTAGTTTGGGAAGAATCTAATCAATATTTCCATTTTTACCAATAATATTTGAAACTCACCAATATCATAGTTGGAAACTCACTAACCACCCCTACAAAGAAGAACTAAAATTAATTGTTTTAAAGTAGGTAGGTTCCGGCTTGGAACCTATCCTATTATAACCCGTTCCTAATTTTTGAACCGTGAAACCTATCATGTTTGTATGGAACCAATTCTAGAACTTACCTTGTTTTTTTTATCCGATTTCAGGGTCTACCTAAGAACCCTTTTTTTTTTCCTTTTTTTGGTTCATTTTTTAAAGCAAAATCAAATAAGATCATGAGTAATAAAACGATTCAAAGTAAAAGATGAACAACAATCCCTATCCGCCAAAAACAATAATTCGTAAGATGAACATGTAGTCATATAAAATTATAAACAATAAAAAGTTCAAACACATAATATAAAATATAAATATAAATCTCCATTACCTATTCATCCAAAAAATATTATGGGAAGAGGAAAGATTGGTGAGGAGATTCGATAAAGGACGAATGACTGTTGAGGTTAGAATTTAGGGGAAAAAGAAATTATGATTATGGTTTTTTAGCTAAAAAAATCAATTTCGAAACGATTGTAAAATAAGATTATACAATCCGGTTCTCAAGTGGGTATTTATTAAGAACTTGTTCCCGGATTGGTTCCCACAGTTGTTAGACCTATTTTTTAGGTGGTTCAATCCGATTTTTGAGTAAAACCGATTTGATTGCGCACCCTAACCTTTTTGCATTTTCCCAATATTCAAACTTAATGTTTCTAAAGTAATTTTGCTACGCCAAGCAATTACATATCAAGACCATGAGACCCATACTGACTCCCACAAAAAATACAACCTAAGTTCTTACTTTCAATACCACCATTCTCTATGAGCTCTCGAGTTTGATTCAAGTTGTAAAAAAACCTCTAAACACCTCATGTTGCACCGGCTAGCTATGACATACTTCACATAAGGAGACTTTTTAGCAACTAATATCTTAATAGGGTTACAATGATAGATTTGTCAACTTGGACTTTTTGGTCATGGATGGTGCGGAGTATTAATAACTCAAATCGAACATTCCATAAAGGGCGTGAGATCATTATCTTTGATGTCCAAATGAAACCGCTAGAGTTGGGTATCTCTTTTCCCCCCTAATCTTTAGCCTAATCTTTAGCTTAAAAAAAGAGTTCCTACTTAGAAAAGAAGATTTTCACTTATTGATTTAGTACATCACATCAATTTTCGAATGAGATTTGAATAAGACAGCCATGTTAAATGTGGCTTGTCATATTCCTTCCCATTATATGATCCCAGATCCAATGCCAGCAAAAAGGGGAATATAATGCTCCACACCCAAACAAAAACAATGGAAGAAGAAGGGAGGGCAAAAAGAAAAGTTGTGTACGCGGTGTATCTTCAACCTCCCCACCTCGGTCGAATCATGGAGGATCAAAAGATAGGTGGCGAGGCTGCTGTCCACGCACCACCTCCTCCACCTTTGTTTTTTTCTCCTCCCTCTCCCCGGTCAACCCATTTATAATTTCTCCAGCGCTCGCCCGTCGCTTTCAACACCCACCTTCACATTCACGTATTGCCCCTGCTCCACTCCCTCGTGGATGACCGAACCCTGTCGCTCACATGGACGATGATGTCCGTCTCGGACGTCTGTCCTTCTTCTTCTAGAAAAAGGTGGTTTTTTTAACGTTGGGCCGCTCCAGGCTCTCGTGGGTGTGTGTCTTTGGAGAGAGAGAGAGAGAGAGAGAATCTCGTAGTGAAGGCTTTTTCTTTTCTTGCTTTCCTTTCGGGTTTTTGAGCTTTTTGATCGAGCACGAGAAAGGGAGACCGAGCTGAGACCAGAGATTTCAAGAATTCAAATATCAGATTTTTCAGATTTCAACCGCGGGGAGCAGCCAGCTACAAAGCTCCAGTCTTGAGCCTTTCCAATCTGAAGTAAGAAGCTTTAGAGGTATGTTCACAAAATCGTTCTCTTTTTCCTTCTCTCTTTTGTTTTGAACAAGCTCAAGTTGACTGGTTCTATTTCCCTCCAAGATGGGAAATCATTCATTGCGTCCCTGATCGAATTAAAGGATAAAAATAGACACTCTCTCTCTGTCTCTCTCTCTCTCTCTCTCTGTGTTCTAGGAGCATTTATGGAGATAGATGGTTCCCAACGGTACAGAAGATTGAGCTTTTAATTTCTCGACAAATTGCAGCCATGTATCAACGGCTTTTGCTACGTCTTCCGTAGAAGATTCCTTGAATTTTCTCATCACTCTTTCGTGATCAAACAGTTCCCACCTTTTTGTTTTTTTATCTTTGGTTGCAGAAAGCTGATGATTACTCAAAATACCATCAACCCAGTTCAGCTCAGTCCATTTCCAGTCGAGTATGGCTTTCCAACAAGCAATTCTTGCAATAATCACCACAGTCTCGATCATCTCTCTAGCAGAAGCTCGTAATCCCGCGAATTGCAACCGATCATGTGGAACTGGAACATCTGTCAAGCGTGTGAATTACCCATTTGGATTCTCCAGCGATTGCGAAATTCGGCTCGGCTGCGCTGACAACTCCGAGATCAAAGTCGGGGGCTTTCGAGTCCTGAACTTGACCACATATAGCATAATCGTCGACCTCCCAGCGAAATGCAACCGCCGAGTCGCATCAATTCAGTCTCTTTTTGGCAAAAATTATGCACCCACTTGGACAAATGGATTTCTATTCCGGAAATGTGAAGGAGCCCATTTGAGTGGATGCCTCGTGCCAACAAGTTTTGTGAAAAACCGATTCCAGAACGAGACCTGCCGAGGAGAAAACATAACCTGTTACTCGAAAGAGAGTAAGGAGGGGGTTGATTTGATTGAGTATGGCAGTTTGAATCACACGGGTTGTGAGTTCTTGTTCTCCTCCATTGCTGCTGTTGACCCGGAGAAGAACTCCTTCGAGTTTCAAGCTCTGGAGTTGGGATGGTGGCTCAATGGGTCATGTAATTGCACAAAAAATGCGACTTGCGTGAGAGTTTCTCTTGTTGATGGTGGTAAAGGGTTCAGATGTAAGTGTGATCATGGTTTTGAAGGTGATGGCTTCGTCCATGGTGAAGGTTGCCGGAGAGGTGAGTCAACAACTCATTGGAGCATGCGTACATACATAACCATTGTAGATAATACACCCTTTTTACTATTACAGAATACTTGCAAAGTAGGGTCATCTGGGACTGGGGTAATGCTAATTGTTATGTTTCTTGTTATTTTCTTCTCTTCAAACTTCAAAAGAGATTAAAATTATTACATGATATGCTGATAGATTGCACGGGGCAAAAAAAGTTCGAATTGAGGGACCTATTCAGATGCATTGTAAATCGTCAAGTCTTAACTGCTAAGTTAGTTCATGTCTTTAAGTGTGAAAGACCCAAAAGTTGGCTGACCACGTGAAATCTCCCCTCTTGTTTATCAAACGGCCTTTTCTTTGTTTCATCTCTTGTTTTCTGCTTGGGGTCTAAGTTTCTTTTAATGAGGACAAATGGGAAGGCAGGAAAAAGAAAGATTCAACTGTCATCCAATGGGATACAGGGATGTCCTTTCTTTGGTCAATAAAAGGGCAAGATTGGTAAATAATAAAGAATGAGAATTGTCAATTAATCTAGATGATCTTTTTCTTTTCTACTTTTTTGAGTTTTCTTGTTAGGATGATTGTTCTCTTCTTTAATTTGAAAGCAGCCTCTGAATCTCTGAAGCTTCACTTTTGACTGGAACATGGGCTTTATTAGGGAAAAGATTCTAAATCTTGGAGCTCTGACCTGTCTACATATTTGATCAACTTTTCCATTATGTGATTTTTGGGTTCTTTACATGATCGACATGATCAGCATTGACTTTGCATCTGCATTAACTAAGAACTGTGGGCAAGATAAAAGATGACTGCTAGATCATGGGGGCATAATTCAAGGATGTGAACGTGGTACTGCCTACTGGAAAAAAGATACTTCTTTTTTTTCCCTCAAATACATGGGGTGCAGGAGGTCACTTGACCAGACAAGAAGATCTACAATTTGAGCTGATCGATGGACCAACACTCTGCTATATGTTTATAGATGCGGAATGACCCTTTTTCCTATGATATGTCAGAAAACAGTCCATATATATATATACATATTAAGGATTAGGCAGCATTGGCTGCAATTCCCTATATTTGCCATAACAAACAGTATGGCTTCCTGACTGAGGAAACCAGAGGAGCATTAGCTCATTAGAGTAAAAAGGGAAGGGAGAGAGAGTGATAAGGAGATTGGCACAGAATTAAAATTTTTGCTGACAAAGTAAACAGTTAAGCCTTGAGTGGTTTCAGAGTAATCAGAGTAGTCACATTTTATTCCTTTCGGCCTAAGTTAAAAGAGCTTTTCATTTTCATCAAACATGATGAAGCAGTTAGCATGACTTGGCATATTATATCACTAGGTCAGTGGACTGGTCATTTCTGGCGAATCCTTTTCTTAAAATAAGAAACCAAGGAAACTCTACATTTGGCTCAATTCAATATTGGCTTCAGTTGCAAGCTTCTTCTAGATGTATACATGTTTTTTTATACTAATGTTGTGTGAAAAATATTGTCTAACTTGTACTCTTTCTTCAAAAGTGAAATTGATTTCTGGAATGATTAACATTGTCATTCTGCATTATGAAATTGGAACGCTCAGTTTCATTCCTTTGTTATCTGTAGCTTCAAGTTGTGGCACTTCAAACTACTTCTTCAGGCCCTGTGGAAGAAGTAGAAGAATTGGCATACTCATTGGAGGTGAGTAGTCTTCACCCCTTTATGGTTAGACTGTACTAGTGCTTCTATTATGTCACTTCAGACATCAGTTGATAGAGACAAATGAACAAAGAGTCTATGTTATCAATTAATCGAAGGAATATCTGGGGCAGAGCAAGGAAGGAAAGAAACTAGATAGATGAAAAATAAGCCTATATTTCATCTGTTTGCCACACAGGATCATCTCTCTCTCTCTCTCTGGTTTTTCTGTGTTGTTGGGAGGATAGGTGTGGTGACAGTTCTTTATTGAGTAAAGATAAGTGTACTGATGTTGTCCACATTCATTTGGTGTTTTAGGGCTTACTGCTGGAGCTTCCTTAATGGCTACTCTTGCTGTTATCTGTTTCTTTGCCCATCGCCGGTCCACTACTCAGCGCAACCAGATAAGTGCGAAGCGCCTTCTCCGCGACGCAGCCGGCAACTCCAGTCTTCCCTTATACCAGTACAAAGACATCGAAAGATCCACCAATGGATTCTCTGAGGGACAGAGGCTGGGTACTGGGGCCTACGGCACAGTCTATGCTGGAAATATCCACAATGACGAGTGGGTCGCTATTAAGAAGATCCGGCATAGGGACACAGATAGCATTGACCAAGTCTTGAATGAAATCAAGCTCCTATCGTCCGTGAGTCATCCCAATCTTGTCCGTCTCTTGGGTTGCTGCATTGAGCAGGGCGAACAGATCCTTGTTTACGAGTACATGCCAAATGGAACATTGTCTCAGCATTTACAAAGAGAGAGAGGGAAAGGACTTCCTTGGACGACAAGGCTCACCATCGCGGCTGAAACTGCTCGTGCCATTGCCTATCTCCATTCAGCTGTGAACCCACCCATCTATCATAGAGACATCAAGTCTAGCAACATACTCTTGGATTACCAATATAGATCCAAAGTAGCAGATTTTGGCCTTTCCAGGCTGGGAATGACGGAGACTGGGGATTCCCACATCTCTACTGCCCCACAAGGGACTCCAGGGTACCTCGATCCTCAATATCATCAAAATTTCCATCTGTCCGACAAGAGTGACGTCTACAGTTTTGGGGTGGTCCTTGTGGAAATCTTAACCGCACTAAAAGTGGTGGACTTCTCCCGACCCCACAGCGAGGTGAACTTGGCTGCACTGGCTGTTGATAGGATAGGCAGAGGTTGCGTGGATGATATCATTGACCCGTTCCTCGACCCACAACGGGATGCATGGACACTCTCCTCCATCCATAAGGTGGCCGAGCTGGCTTTTCGATGCCTCGCATTTCACAAGGACATGAGGCCTTCCATGACAGAAGTTGCTGAGGAACTCGAGCAGATAAGGCTCAGTGGGTGGGCGCCGCTAGAAGAGCACTTATTCGCAGCATCCTCAGTGGCATCCTCTTGTTCCTCACCGTTTAACGGGAGCGAGAGGTCCTTTGGTGGCATGTCGATGAAGAGAGAGCCCACGAGTCAACGTCTGGCTGTGACGTCGAGGGCGGCCGATTCTCTGGGCTCAGTGGAGGAGTTGAAGGACTCTTCCCCGGTTTCAATTCAGGATTCTTGGCTAAGTGAGCAGAGCTCGCCTTCGACAACCAGCTTGCTAAGTAACGTGGTTCGATGAACTCGTCTTTGACCACCAGCTTGTGGACTTGCTCTTCAATCAGTCTGTGAAAACTATTCCGGGTTTAGTTTACAGGTTTCTGCCGCCCACTACTGCATTAGCTATCTAAAGAATGCCTTTTTTCCTTTATGTATCATTAGCCATACTGTTTCTTCCCAGTACTCACAAGATGTAGATTACGTTCAGAGTAAACGGGCAACCTATGAGCTGTACTCGTTTTCGATTTAGTCATGTAAATCAAATGTCAAGTTGAAAGACGAGATGATGCTCTTATGATACGCCGAGCCACGGCTGCAAATATTCTTGGCTTGGTTGAGATACATCCGTCGTTGAGGGCATTCAGTTGCAATGTTCATTCCGGCTAGCAAGGGAGCTGCTCGATGAGACGCGGAATGTTGATTTTCGTTCGCTGGAAAGACCCGTCAAATGGGTGGGTCGGGTCGGGTCAAAAATGAGTCGACCAATATTTGATCCATTTAACCCGTTTTGACCCATATTTATATAGTATAAATAATTGATTCATACCCGACTCATACCCAATCCGACCCGACCCATATTGCTAAAACCTCGCTGACGACTGGCAACACTCGAGCTTGCTGGCGTTGAGTGGGGCTCTATCTTGCCGATATGGCGAGGTCAAGGCCCTGCTCGACGCCGGCGAGCTCTAGTCTCACCAGATTTGGCGAGGCTTGAGCCTTGCCAGTCGTCGGCAATCTACCAGCGAGCTCGAGCCTTGCCTCACCTGTTGCCAATCGATGGCCAGCCATCAGCTAAAGAAGGAAGAAAAAGAAAAAGGAAAAAGAATAAAAAATTAAAATATGAAAATAATTATAATTTTGATTTTTTTTATAAAAACATTTTTATAAAGTTAAAAAGGCCATGGGTTTAAAGTAGGTTTCCTAATAATCCATTTAAACTCATTTTTTTTTTTGTATTTTACTTTTTTAGATTCATTTTTAACTCATATTTAACTTTCACTCGATTCATATATGATCTATTTAACTAAAAATGGGTCATAATGCCAACTCTACTTTGCTCTCAACTGTACATCGCTTTCCAACGGTATTCACTTTGGACAATAGAACATGAATAATTAACTTGTTCAGACATTATTCTCTATCCTGAAGATAGTATTGGTAGATCAAGGCTGGGATGAGGATCTAGTTTTTTTCCTTGTCAGTAATTAGTAAATCCGATGCATGTTTGATAACTTTTAGTTATTAAAAGTAACTTTAAATTAGAAGAAGTTAGCATCTTTTAAATGCAATTAGCAACATTTTGAAATTAAAATGGGTTTCAAGGAGTTAAATTTTCACATCCATTAATAACCTTTGGCTCAAGAAATAGGAATGAATGTACTAAAGTTCAAAAACTTGTAACAAAAGAGCAATTGAATTCTAACATTTTTAAAAAGTACAATTAAGTTATAAAACTTATTTCAAAAGTATAATTGAGTCTTAAAACATTTACAAGATATAATCAAGTTCTAAAAGTTGTCAGCGATCAAATTAATTCTCCTATTGTTTGTATTATTTTTAAAAGTTTTAGGACTTGATTACGCTTTTGTAAAAAAAAATTTAGGATTTAATTATATTGTTTGAAAGTATTATAATTATGACAAGTTGAGCTTTTAATGCAATCGAGGACGACATAAGTCTTCCTTTCTATTAGGAAAAAAAAAATTAATATTACGAAAAAACTCAAATTAATACATTTGAAAAATTTTTACTTTAAATTAATTTTTTAATCACAGAAAATTTAAATTGGTACATTTGTAATAATTTTACTTAAATTTATTTTTTGACCAAGAAAAACTTCAAATAAATACATTTATGACAAATTTACTATACATTAATTTCTATTAAATTAAGGTAAAACAAATTGTTACATGTCATTTAACTTAATAATTTGATAATAAAATCTAATAAAAATTAATAAATGGTAAATTTATCATAAGTATTAATTTAGGGTTTTTGAGATTAAAATATTAATTTGGAGTATGGTAATAACCCAAGAAACCCGAAAAAAATATGAAACAAATCGCCACCATCGTGCTCTTCAGCCCGCCGAAAAACCCTAAACCCTAAAACACCGGGCATTTGCAGATCGGCGGGCGTGCGCAGGCAAACCGATTCATCCTCTTCCTCCGTTCAGCCCCTGACCAGCTCGAGAAGATGCCTGACAAGGCCAAAAGGCGCCGCCTTTCGTCGTCCTCTCGGCCGCAGACCTTCTCGCCCTTCGCTCGTTCGCTCGCTCTCGCCGCGTCCGCGAGCTCGAGCGGCAAGCAGGACGCTACCGGTATGTTCACTCTCCAGCGTCGATTGGGTGATCAAGACTGCTTTTTTCGCCCCCTGTTTCTCTTCTTTTGTTCCTGGTCTCAAGTTCGAGTTTTGATGTGTTTTTTCAATTGGGTAATCGCTTCTAGATGATGGGTTTGGCAAGAATGCTCGGAAGGAGAAGATTGAGCAGACCGAATCCTCCGACGAGGAGAGCGCGCATTCCCAGTCTTCTGACGATGATGATGATGATGGTGGTGAAATTGAAGTAAGAGCGTCGTTTGGATAGCTTTCGATTCAGCGGTGAAACTCGGCGTGTTGTCTATCTTGGTGATGAATTTTTTTTTCTTTTTTTTTTGGGTTTTATCTGAAGGGGGAAGTTCAAGCTGATTTCGCTTTTTTCGACCCGAAACCGAGCGACTTTCACGGAGTGAAGATATTGCTACAAAACTACCTTGGTGACGAGGAATGGGACTTGAGTGGATTCGTAGACCTGATATTGGGACAGACGACGGTGGGGACTGTTGTTAAGATAGAGGGTGCTGAAGACGATGGGCTTTTCTCCGTTGTTTCCGCACTTAACCTGGATAGATATAAGGCAAGTCGATCTGTCTCCTGGAATTTTAATCCTTTTTGCTGTCAATTCATCGCATGATTTGCATCTTAGCTGTAAGTGTCAACACCAACATCAATTTGCCCTCACTAAATGGCTTTTTGAAACATAGAGTAGACGTGACAAACAAACATGTGAAAGATATGAAGGTGTCTTCTCAATCTCCCCCCTCTTTAGATGGCACTTGCTTGTTTCATTCTGTGCAGTCGTTTGCTGGCCAATGTCTGTGCATTGCTCATAAATTTGGTAACTATTGAGGAAATGAGATCTAATATATGCTATATTCGGTTGCCAGGATCATAAATGTATTATCGAGCTGAAGGAGTACCTCCTTAAAGTGTGCCCAGAGAATCCTGTGATAGGTGATCTCAGAGCACTTTTGAAGGAGCAAGCACAGCGTACTGGTCTTCTGGTGTCTCAGCACGTGATGAATTTTCCTCCCCAGCTTTTGCCACCACTCTATGATGCACTCTTTGATGAAGTCTCTTGGGCTACGGAAGATGAGGTCAGCTGAGAATATTGTATGAAGTCGGTGAGCTTGGTGAATATGTCTTCCTTACCTGCTATATAGCTAACAGTTTTCCATGATTAATATATCTTGTTTATCTTTTTGAAGCCCACTGAGGAGCTTAAGAACTCTTTCAAGTTCAGTAATTATCTACTAGTTAGCAAAATTTATAAGGTAAAAGTGTGGCTCTCTTGGTCTACTCGTTTCTCTTCAATCTGGTGCTAGATTTGTGAATGCGGGCCATCCTGATCTGCTATGCTTTGCTTCATGTTGTCAAATGCAGCTGAAGAGCGGTTCCCGGAAAAGTAAACAAAGCGGCAATCATGACAAAGATGCAGATATTTTATTCAGTAAGCTTGAAGATGAAATTTTTTACAAGGTACAAATTTTCTCGACTCAGTGCCTTGGTTAAGTATGCTACTAGCTCTTGTTTTTGGCCAATTACTTCCTTAGTTGATTATTACTCCACTATCTGATGCAGCTCAGCTCATGGTCCTTCAATTTTCCTTTGCACACTCCGCCAGTTACAAATCATGAGGTAAGAAAGCCTTACTCTATCCAGAATTCTTTTCACTGCATCACTGTGGGTTGTTGGGATAGGCAAGAATATAATGAATCATCAATTAGGGCTGCCAGTAAATTAAAAGTTCTCCTGCTACTACAGCCTAGGGACTTGACCATCGGTGTTCATTGTCATTTTTATTGCTAATTGAGAGATATTGTTTACTTGCAGCTGAAGAATTACCAGTTGACAGGGTTAGTCATGGCAGTAAAAGCAGAGAAAGTTACACAATTCCGGGAAGAGTTGAAATCTATGATCAATGAGTCTTGAGACTGCAAAAAGAATGGCATTTTACATTGCGGCAGGTTTCGTGATGCATCTGATTGTATCACAAATAAGATGTCGATAAGATCTCATTTCCACCACACGGGAAAAGATGCAGCTGGGCACGACAAATTGTTCACTTTCTGCAATCCAGGTGGATTTGATGGTTTTTCTCTCTGAAGTTGGATTCCCTTGTAACTTCATCTCGCTTCTGTATGCTTTTCACCTTTGGCTGAATGTGATTGCTTTTGCAAGTGCTTCAGAATGGATCATAGGAGACTCTCTGTTGAAGGTCAATATGGAAAAAAATGCTCATACATATTCTTCTAGGCAAAGCAATTTGACAACAAATATGTTGTTCTCATTCTTCATCTCTGCAAAATATATATTTAAGCTTCCACAGCAATTTGCCCAAAACAAACCAAAAGTACTCTGGCCAGAGGAACTTAAATCAGTGGCTTCTTACTTCTTTATTTAGAGGAGTTGCATAGAATTTGCAAGGCAATGACATTGCTGACCAAAGAAAAGGAAGGCAACTTCTCGTACAGGCGGCCATGGTCCGAGACTCCGAGTGCAGGGTTTCTTGTGGTCAGACATGCAACGCAGCTTTCGTATACATGACATCACGTCTTCTGATAAACCTGTGAACTTATTTACATACAGAAACCATGAGTGCAATTTCCAAGGCAGTGACATTTCTGGAAGAGGCCGAGGAGGGCACCCTTTCATGCAATCTTCAACATTGGTGGCGGCTTTTCGCCATCTTTGATTTGACAAGTGAGCGGTTCTTACACTCCCGTCACCCCGTCGTAGCAACCCGACTTAATTTGGACTTTTTTTCATGCTAATAAAATTGAAATAAGTGTTGATAAATGGTTAATAATGTTTGGTAACAAGAAAAATCGTATGTGACAGTTTTTCTTTTTCCTGAGGAATCCTGTTGATAACATATCAACGTTTCTAGGACATTAACTATATTTTTTACTAGTTTCCATAATAGCAACTTTTGTACAATTTAGCTGATTTCTATTATTTCTATTTGAATAATTTACAAAAATTTCGAATTTACTAACTCTGATATGAAATTACCAACCTAAATTAGAGTGATTTACTGATTTGATTTCTATTGGACTAGTTTTGCATTATTGACTCTCGGTTGAGTTACATGACAATATTTACTTGTTCTTATTTACTCACTTTTTTAAGGAGCTGCCAAACTTTTTTTTCCCTTGTTTAATAATACCTTACATTTATTCTAATCTTTTAAGAGATAATCAACCTAAATTAGTGTAACTTGGTAATTTCTTTCTCGTTCAAATCCCACTTAGTATGGGGTTACTCACTCTTATTTGAGTTACTTATCGACCTTGCCATCAACAACCTCGACATCATCCGCCACTGACCTTGACAGCAACTCCAGCAACTTTGTCATTAGATGGAGGTCGATCCAAGCCTTAGATCGAGCATACCGACTGCTTCCTTGCCCAAGCCTATGGCGGCTTAGCCGGTGCAAACACCATCCTGTGGTTGATGTCGAAGAAGATGGAGCACATGGGCACCTTGCTGAGGGCACATTAACCTTCGTCGTTAGTCTTTGGTGACGTTGATGATGGGGCCAAGGAGCTTGCGAGTGTGGCTACTGGTGATGGCAACGGTGGGACTATTGGTGGTCAGGTTGGGCTACACTGGGCTGGCAATGAACCGGATGAATGCGTTTGGGCGGGCATACGTGAAATACTAGTACAACATGGGAAATTAGTTCTTCATCTACTGGATTTGTCCATTTGTGCTTGCGGTTTGGGCCGGTAGGTGTTCAGCTTTTAGGTAGATAATGAAATAAAAGTTAGGGGTGAGCATAATCCGGGTTGGGTCCATCCATCCCCTAACTCTAGAATTAACTTACACAATGTTGGTCTTCAATTTTTTGAGATCGATGACTTATCCTATTGAGCCTGGGATTGAGGACTAAATGGATCAATGGTTTCAGTCTGATTCTAAGGTCAATCCGAGACCAATTGATAATTTTTTGTTTTCATTTTTTGTACTCCCGAAAAAGGTAAACTTACTATTTCAAATTACGTATCTATCGACAATACGACGTTGTGCAATTAAACTATAAATATCAATACATATTCAAAAAATTTATCAAAAAATTTAAGATAAGGCACTAACAGAAATTTCACACTTGTTAAAAGTAAGAAACCACAAAAACGATTAGGCCCGCTCGTAGAGATATGGGACAAGATGGGAAGTTGAGCGGCGAGCACAAGTGTTGAGCGGAGTGAGTGGCGAGTGGCGAAGTTTTTTCTCAAAGAAGACAGAAAAGACTAGTATTGGAGGGGATGCCATGAGGAGCCATTTAATGCTATTTACATCGTTTTGGATGCCATGAGAAGCCATTTAATGCTATTAACGCCATTAGACTTAGAGTTTTCTCTTTAAAATATAAATAATATATTAGATATATAAATATATAATATTATATATAATATATACAATCAGGATTGATCTAAATTAGATCAACCCTAAACTCCCATGATCAATGACCAATCTGCACAGTACTAGTGTAGAGATCTCATGATCAAGGACCAACTTAGTCATCCTAGGAACCGAATCAAGATTGGGAGGATCGAGTTGATTTAGGGTCGGTCCAGGATTAACCGTGGACCAATGCTTACCCCTAATAAAAGCTTGCAAAGAACAAAGAAACAAAGGGGTTTGTCTTTTTGGTTGATCATTGCTCCTTGATTTATTTTCACCTTGTTGGAGGATAATCGAATTCAAAGGGACAAATCCCGACTGCCAATAACATGCGTAGGTTTTGACGTTTGGAGTCTAAAGCAATGAGAATGATAATTGTGCAAAATTGGGGATTATGCTTTGCAATTCGTGATGGCAAAAGCAACTCTAGCACATTTCGTTGGCAACCACCCTTGGGGAGAGAGCCTGAAGAAGATGAAGAAAGACAAAAAATAAGAAAAAAGAAAATTTGCCATAGACAAAATTTCCTCTTCTCTAATCACCCGTCAGTTAGTTGGGGCCCTTATTGAGACTACGATTCTGTTTGGTAACACTTCAAATAGTACCTAATTCTATTATTTTACTCCAAAATAAATAAATAAATAAAAGAATAGAAATCCATTTGGCAAATTTTTATTTCTAAGAATAAAAATAAGTTTTTCTATTCCTAGGAATAGCTTAAGAACAAAATCAAGAAGTAGAAAATAGTTGATTCATATTTCGAAAATAATTCTAGAATCAAGTCAAATTTAATGGCTTTTTAACAGCCGTATAACGTATGCCATTAATATAAAATGGTTTTGTTCATATAACGATCATATAATGACTTTTTAACGGTCGTATAACAGTTTTATAACATTTCATTTATGTCTACATAAATTCTGCATTATTTTATAATACTTATATAACGGTTATCTGACACAAAGTTTACTTTGGGTATTTATTTGAGAAAATAGATTTACTTCGGGTCCTTAACTTTGGATCTTTATTTGAGAAAATAGATTCACTTCGAGTCTTTATTTGGAATTTTCATGAGGAAGAATTTGCAAATTTGACTTTCCACGAGATTAACATTCAACATTAGAGAAAGATTTGAAGGCCAAGACTTTCCTAATTTATTTCAATTGATGACGAGATTGTCTAGGTATCGGCAACTGCTTAAAGAAAGAGATAAATGGCCACATGAAAACTTTTTCACAAATTGTGGCTTTAATGAAAAAAAAAAAAAAATGAGTTAGGGGATGAATTTGATCAAGATAAAATATTGAAATAGTTGTATATGAATTTGACCAAGAAAATGAGGGAAAGGCACCAGCTTTTGCTCTATTAAAATCTCGGTTTAGTTGTTTCACATTGCTGAGATTGGCTTGCGTTCTTCACGTTCAAAGACAAACGATCCATGATTTTCGTCTTCCCGACTCCCTTTCTTCGGTGGGGAGGAGGGGAGGCAGGGTTAGTTTTTCTTTTTCATTTTAATCTCATCCAAATTTTATTTTGGACCGACATGCCCTAATCCAACTGCCGGAAAAAAATCAAGTGCTCATCATCTAATTTAGACTCTTATTTGAAACACAATATATTTTAGGTTTTCTTTTAAATAAATGATTCTATTTCCGGCTCTCATTTAGAATTTTTCCTAAAATCACCAACCTAGGAAGGAGGACAAAATGACATACAAAAGGAGAAGCTGACGGCACACCCTTCGCTGGGGTCGGTCAAGCAGCAATAGCAGAGGTCGTGTGCACCCTTCTCGCACGGCGCCTTTTGACATTGCGGAAGGTGCACTTTGCTTCCGTCCTCCATACGAGGAGCGAAGGCTTTACGGTCCTCTGCCGTGCCAAGCGAACCCTCGTCGGTGCCAAAAACCTTAACACGCATCGCCGTGGTGCCTATTGGCATAAAAAAAAAATACACGTATATCACTATCAATGTTGATGAATGCTTTAAGTATGTGAGGGAAATAGAAGGTTAAAAATGTTGAAATATAATACGCAAAAATAATGGGATCTTGCAACTTACGTTAACGCAAAAAACACTAGAGAAATAAACAATGAATAATAAGGATTCCGTGGTTGATGAAATATTCATAATGTGGTTTGACTTATTTTTAGAAAATAAATTTGAATTATACATATGAAATCCGTGAAAGATTTATGTGACTATACTATCATTATGCGGGTACATTTAAATTATGGTTTTGTTTATAGAGTAGAAACGTATGGTTAATATTCAATGGAGCTGGCCTTGGAAATGGTGGTGTTCAATTTGTTTCGCAATACAGGATATAATCACGATATGAAGAGATATACATGGGTGCATCAATGCTATCGAGAACGAGGATTTAGCCATCTAGTTTGCTTACCTTGATGAAGAGCCATGAGAAGAACGAAGAAAACGCAAGAGAACAGAACAAATTGACGTGTTGTGTGTTTCCCAAACGCCATTTGTGAAGATTTTTTAGATGATCATTGGATTTCAAGGGTGACGGCTATATATATAATACTCACTCTAGAAACTTCCGTACATTCACTTATACAATACATATATTTATTTAATGACCTGTCCTTATATTCATGTATGCAATCTATATATAGTAATTATTTGACTCACTTCCTTATATTCTTGTCTGCAATCTAGATATAGTTTTGACTCTTCTACTTGCCGTAGTCAGGCTATGTAACCATTATTATCAACCAATAAAGGATCTACAAATGTCAAAATTATTGCTAGGCATAATTAGAGATGTCTCTAGGATAACTTCTTTTGTTGGATATATTTTGATAATTTATTAATTCCTTATATCTCTCAAGATTGCACATATATTGATTGTGCATATTTTGATTGATATGTTGTCTTAGACTGTCTTCTAATAATGTTTATAAATAGGCTTGTGTATTCTTCTTTAATGGTTCTATTTGGTAACACTTCAAATAGTACCCAATTCTATTCTTTTGCTCTCCAAAATAAAAAAAAAATAAAAAAATAGAAATCCGTTTGGCAAATTTTTATTTTCGAGAACAAAAATAAGTTTTTATGTTCCTAGGATTAGCTTAGGAACAGAATCAACAAGTATAAAATAGTTGATTCCTATTTCAAAAATAATTCTAAAATCAAGCCAAATTTAATGGCTTTTTAACGACCGTATAACAGTTTTTGTATGCCATTATATAAAATGGTTTTGTTCATATAACGACTTTTTAACAGCCGGTTTTATAACGTTTCATTTATTTCCAGATAAATTCTGCATTATTTTATAACAGTTATGTAACGGTTATCTTCTTTTTTTAATTACTAATTTATTTATAATTGTTTCTTAATAGCTCTCTCTTTATTTTTACCTATAAATTGTTACTCCGAACGTAATTGAAAGTGATACCAATATATCCGGAACATCCTTATTTCTCCTTTCCTATTTCCTTATGTATTTTTCCTTTCATTGCTGGTTATACACAAAAAGTTGTTCTATTTTCTTCTATTATTTAGTGTGGAATAAAGAAGAAGATCTATTGTATCTTGGGAAGATAGCCGTTGAAGTCTCATGCGTCGAGTTTTGTACTCCGAGAGGTCAAATTATCTTTAAAGATAGTGCTTGCACGCCTCAAACAATTATTTTTTTCTAATCTTTTAAACGTATTTTCAATGGTTATTGTTATATCTCATGTTATCTATCATATTTTCAACAAGTTACCCTCTTATCAACCAATAAAGGATTTGCAATGTCAAATGGCCCAAATGGGAGGCAATTACTAATATACCTAAGTTTCTCTCGATTTATCTAATTTATTTAGTTTTTGGGCAAAACTCTTTTCCATGATTGGAAGAGATTCATTCTTTGTATATTCTTTGTTTGTGAATACGAGGAGGGAGGAAAATTGAGAATTGAGTGTAGAAATATTTAAGATATTGGAATTATAGCACAATGAGAAGAAGTAGGAACAAATGAATCTTTGAGATTTAGACCTTGCCCTATGTTTTTATTAAAAATTGTTTTTATTTGGCATACCAATCTACTACCTTTCTTACCTTTTACCAAAAATATCTACTGCCTAGTTCGGTATATAACTGGGCTAAGATGGAAAACAATATTGTATTCTCGATTTTATAGAACAATACCTAAAGTATCGGTTGTTGAATTTGCTAGACTTTATTAATACAATAATGACTCTATTTATTAGGGTCTACATGGTAACATTTCTGCTTCTCCAAATTTTTGTTCTTTTGTTCCCCAGAACAAAAATCCTTTTGGTAAAACTTTTGTTTCCGAGAATAATTTCTCTATTTTTTTGTTCTTGGGATCGCTTTTGGAATAGAAACAAGAAACAAAAAAAAAAAAAAAAAGTAGCTTCTTGTTCTCGGGAACAATTTCTAGAAATAAGCAAATTTTCTTCTTTATTTTTCTTTTGTTCCTCTCTCTTGCCGCAGCCACCTCCAACCACCTGGAGCCACCACCGGCCGCCACCGACCGCCGCCGTCGATGGGCGGCGGCGGTGGACGGTCGGCAGTCAGCAATCTATGAGCAAGAATAAAAAACGAATAAATACAAAAAAGAAATTCTTTTGTACCAAATGCATTTCTATTCTTTTTCTATTTCTGAAGTAAAAAATTTGTATAGTTACCAAACGCCTTGGGCGCACATGAGAAAATTTATATTTCTCGATTTCTTCGTTTCTCTGTTCCCCAAACAGTTTGGAACAGAAATTCGTTTGCTAACGTAATTTGATTTCTCTATTTTTGAAACAAATTTCTATTCCAGAAATAGAGAAATTGAAGAAATGAGAAGCTAAAATTTTTAACTTCTCAGTTTCTGAAATAAAAATCAGAAACTGAAATCAAACTATATAAAAGAACCTTGCGCTTTCTTGCTAACTTAATTCACTCATAACCACAACTTCACAAATTATTGCTAATTTTCTTTTTCTTATTTTGCTTGTTTTTTTTTTTTTTTTTTTTTTTTGCATTTTTTTCAATTTTTTTTTATAACTTCTTCTTTAGGATGAAAGGCAATCGAATGGGTCCCCAATTTTCAAAAACGACCAAAGTTCTTAAATGCTTACTTAAAAACAATAGGGTTTTTTCCTCCTAGAAAAAGCACGCTCATGGCCAGTCGAAGAAAAAGTTCTTACGTAATAGATGAATAAAAACGTGCCTAGAAATTTAACCTTATTTTTTTACGGATTCAAAATTCTTGCAAAATCAAAATAATTAGATTGTTACACAATCTTGAATTTTAATTCGAAGGCAATAGATTCAAGAGAATTTCTCTCTTTGCTATGCAAGGGCCATTAAAGGTTCATTGAGCAACAATAAAGAAATTAGGGATGAGCAACTGGACTGATTCTATTCGAGAATCAAAATAAACCGACCTTCCCCCAATTGGTTTCTAACCATAAACGTTACTTTAAGGTAGAATTCTTATATATATTTTTACACCATTAATTTTATTTTGTTGATAATCTTGTATAATGCTAGTTTTTGATAAAATGACAAGGCTGTATAAGCGCCATTGATAGCACCCATATTCATGCTTTCGCAGTATTTGTTTGAACCTATGCAGATGAGCTTGCAAACGATACATTGATCGAGGAGGGAAACCAAATAAATACGCTTAGGAAAATAATTACTAATAAAATGGCAAGGGATAATAATATGCCGGAAATTCCATGAAATTGTATTTTCAACTTTTGTAATATATTAGTATTATTTTGACTATTATTTTGTATTTAAGGATTTCCTATGTTATTTTAGTATTATTTCGACTATTATTTTGTATTTGAGGATTTCCTATGTTGTTATCTAATTAATTTATATTCCTAGAAATAGAAATTTTGTTCTATTATCAAACGGATTTCTGTTTCAGAAATAGAAATTTTGAGTCGTTATTAAACGGGTTTCTTTGCTCAGAAACTTGTCTGGGGAATAGAAATTAAGAAATTGATTTCTAGCCAGAAATCAATTTCTATTTCAGAAATTTTGTCATGCACAGCCCTTATTTTACTCAGAAATTTTTCTCCGGAATAGAAATAGAAAATAATTATTTCTGGAAAAAAAAAAAAAAAAACTCTTCCACAACCTTAGCTAGAAATAAATGCTTCTTTTCACTCTCAAAGAAAAAATTTGCAAATTTGGCTTTCCAAATATTAACATTCAACATAAGAAAAAAATTGAAAGTCAAGGGACTTGACCATCGATGTTCATTGTCATCTCTTATTATTATGCTTGTCAACAGTTTGATTTCCAAAATACCCGACCACAACCGAACCAGTAAAGGATGTTCATTTACTTTGACCCAAATTGAACCGAGACCCTAATATGACTTGAACTAAAAAAGCTGTTTCCGAAGTTTTTTACCATAACTTTCTTTTTCTTGATCACAAGCATTTTGCTAAGGCAAAAAAGCACAACATTTCAGAGAGTGCATTAAAAGTCGTAAAACTCATTTACATTATGTAATTTAATTCCCATATACGACATCACGAGTCTTCCAACAGGTCTGTAAATTTTTGTATATATGGAAAAATTAAGTTCACGGCATGGTTAAATTTGCTTGTATGGAATTTGCAGAATATATGAATCGAGAAGGCATACACGAGCTAAAGACTGTTCCTAGAACTTCTCAAGAGAACGGTGTAGTTGAAAGAATGAACATGATTATTCTAGAACGTGCGAGATGCATGAGACTACACGCGGGTCTCCCGCTACACTTATGGGCTGCCACAGTTGATGTAGCTATTTATCTTATCAACACAAGTCCATCTAGTGTGTTGGATAGAGAAATACCACAAGAGCGGTGGTCAGGTAAAAAGATTAATTATTCACATCTAAAGGTGTTTTGTTGTATTGCATATACTTTGATTGACAGGGAGGATAGGAAAAAGCTTGATGCTAAGTCCCAGAAGTGCGTCTTTATCAGATATGGTGGCGACGAGTATGGCTATAGGCTTTGGGATTATGAGAATAACAAAGTCATCCGCAGTCGCAATGTGGTACTCCATGAAGAAAAGATCTACAAGGATCGTCAGGCAGAGACAGAGCATGAGACGGTAGTACAACTAGAATATGTTGAATTAGACACAATGCCCGTGAAGATGTTTCTGGTAGATCAAAGTTCACCCGAAAGAGAGGTTCAAGATGAGCCTATTATCAGTGAAAAGGTAGTTCAAGAAGAACGCAGTGATTCAAAGCAAACGAATGACCCTGAAGTACCTGTCTTGAGAAGATCTACATGTTTGAGAAAGCCAAAGGTAATTTTTGATCCATCAGCTAATACTGTTCTGAGCCATGTCTTATATACAGATTCGGGAGAACTGGAGACTTATGATGAGGCAAAGGCAGACACATCTCACTTGCAGTGGAAATGTGCTATGAAAGACGAGATGAGCTCGTTACTTCAGAACAAAACTTGGGAGTTGACCAAGTTATCCACAGTAAAAAAACTTTATTAAACAAATAGGTGTACAGGGTTAAGAATGAAGTAGATTGTAGTATTAGATACAAGGCGAGACTTGTAGTCAAGGGCTTTTCTAAAAAAGAAGGGATCGACTACTCCGAGATATTTTCACATGTAGTGAAAATGACATCAATTAGAGTGCTGCTGAGTATAGTTGTAGTGGAGGATCTTCATCTTGAGCAGTTAGACATAAAAACAACGTTTTTACATGGTGACTTAGATGAAAAATTATACATGGTACAACCTAAAGGTTTTGAAGTCAAAGGTAAGGAGTACATAGTATGTCGCTTGAAGAAAAGCTTGTATTGCTTGAAACAAGCTCTGCGGCAATGGTACCTAAAATTTGATTGTTTCATGCAAGAAAAAGGATTTGCACACTGTGAGTCTGGTCATTGTGTTTATTTTCGCAAGTATGATGATGGTGACATTGTGTATCTCTCTTTATATGTGGATGACATGCTAGTGGCTAGTTCCAATATGAAGAGAATCGTAGAAGTGAAGAAGATGTTATCATTACAGTTTGCTATAAAAGACTTGGGAGAGGCCAAGAATATTTTAGGCATGAAAATCATCAGGGATGGGAAAAATAAGAAATTATGGTTGTCGTAGGAAGACTATGTGAACAAGGTCTTAAAGAGATTTAACATGGACAAAGCAAAACCGGTTGCGACTCCTCTAGCGAGTCACTTCAAACTTTCCAAGGATATGTGTCCAAACGCTCAAGCTTTGAAAGATGAGATGGCACTAGTTCCATATGCATCAGCAGTGGGGAGTTTGACGTATGCCATGGTGAGCACGAGACCAAACATTGCACAAGTAGTGGGAGTTGTGAGTCGATATATGCAGAACTCAGGTAGAGAGCATTGGAATGCAGTTAAATGGATATTGAGATATCTAGCAGGTACTTCCAATTACTCACTTTGTTATGATGGTACATCTCTAGAGTTGCAGGGTTATGTAGATGCAAATCATTCGGGTGATCGAGATAGTGGTAAGAGTACCACTGGATATGTCTTTACAGTTGCAGGTACAACAGTGAGTTGGGTGTCTCAACTGTAAAAAGTAGTGGCTTTATCGACAACAAAGGCAGAATACGTGGCGATCACAGAAGCTTCCAAGGAAATCATGTGGTTACAAGATTATATGGAGGAGTTACATCGAAAACAGCTAGTCAGTACACTGTGGAGTGATAGTCAAAGTGCAGTGCACTTAGCAAAGAATGCAGCTTATCACTCAAGAACTAGACATATCAAGAAGCGTTATCATTTTATCAGGTCAGCATTGAAAGATAATGAGTTAAAGCTACAGAAGATTAATGGCTCGAAGAATCCAACTGACATGATGACCAAGGTAGTAGACAGAGAGAAGTATATTTTATGTACTACTACCATTGGTATTACTCCATGTTGATTGATGAGGAGTATCGCAGAGGTACAAGTTTTTTTTCAACTACTATTTCTTGAAGAAGATGGATGTAAAGTTGCTTGGTGCTTAGGTATATTTGTCTTCAAGTGGGAGATTGTTATAGATGAAGTCAAATATTTGTTTTTAGGAGCTTTTTTGTCTTTTCTATTAGATTTTCTTTTAGGTTAAAAGTGGTATCTTTATATTAGCGATGGCAAAACCCTAGCCGTCAAGACGCTGAAAAAGGAAATAGAGAGGCAAGAAAAAGAGATAAGAAAAAAGTGAGTTTTTTCTTGATAAGGGTTCTCAATCTCTTTGTGCTCTAATCTTGAGAGAAAATCATCGTTGTATTCCAACTTTTTCTGAAGTCTAGTGGATTCGCAGAGTGCCTCTGCGCGGAGACATAGCCTAGGTTTTGGTGAACTTCGATAACAAATTTTCTGTCGTGTTCATCTGATTCTGCTCTTTTATTACTATATTCTGTCTGGTGAATTATTTGCGAACGTTGTTTTTCTAGAATCGACGTGTGATTTCATAACACTTCTCCCTATATTGAAAGTACTAATGTCCCCCGGTAATAAGTGTAGAAGCAGCTACCACGTAAAAGTATAGCAACCCCATTGCAGACGAGATAACTATTGGGTTTTCTCACGTGTTGTGACCACAACAAAGTAGATCCTCTCCCAAACTAAAAATCAATTTCCCCATGTGTTTATAAAGGGGCGTTACATGCTTTGTGTCACGTATAGACAAATGTCTTCACCCCAAATACATAACTTCTCCAATGTATTTGTGAACGGGTTTGTCAATTGAGAAGAGAGGATCGACATCAAGTAAGTCAATTGTGAGCGAGCATGAGCGAGTGTGAGAGAGAGTGACTTAGATGGGCGTGGGACGTTTTAAGAAATGCCACAGTGGTCGCAAAACCTGAGGCGTTAGTGTAATTACGTCCCTGTGCTTTAAGATTTGGGCGCTTGATCATGACTGTTCCCTTTAAGTTTCGCCTCAACTTTTGCACCGTTTATTGTAGCGTGCGCCAGCACTGGAGAAGACATTCTTTTCCCCGTTTCGTTTTCTGTTTTTTCCTAAATCTGGAACACGAATGCCAAAGGGTAGTTTTATTCGAGAACATCTTGCGGAGTTAAATTTCTGTCAATGGCGTTTTTATTCGGTAACGATCAAGTATAACTTTCAACGCAGCGGCATTTCTGTGTTTGGCCTAGTAAGGAGGACAAAATGTCATACAATAGGCGAACCTGGCGGCACATCCTTGGCTGGGGTCGGTCAAGCAGCAATAGCAGAGGTCGGGAAAACCCTTCAAGCACGGCGCCTTTTGACATTGCGGATGGTCCACTCTGCTTCCGTAACGAGAAGCGAAGGTTTTACGGTCCTCTGTTGTGCCAAGCGAACCCTCGTCGGTGCCAAAAACCTTAACACGCATCGCCGTGGTGCCTATTGGCATAAAAAAATACACGTATATCAAAGTATGCGAGGGATATAGAAGGTTAAAAATCAATGGGATATTGTAACTTACATTAACGCGGAAAACACTAGAGAAATAAACAAGGAATAATAAGGATACCGGAAATTTGTGTGGTTGATGAAATAATCATAATGTGGTTTGACATATTTTTAGAAAATAAATTTGAATTATACATATGAAATCCGTGAAAGATTTATGTGACTATACCATCGTTAGTCGGGTACATTTAAATTATGGTTTTGTTTATAGAGTAGAAACGTATGGTTAATATTCAATGGAGACTGGCCTTGGATATGGTGGTGTTCAATTTGTTTCGCAATACAGGATATAATCACGATATGAAGAGATATGCATGGGTGCATCAATGCTATCAAGACAAACGACTTGAAGCAAACGAGGATTTAGCCATCTAGTTTGCTTACCTTGATGAAGAGCCATGAGAAGAACGAAGAAAACGCAAGAGAACAGAACAAATTGACGTGTTGTGTGTTTCCCAAACGCCATTTGTGAAGATTTTTTAGATGATCATTGGATTTCAAGGGTGACGGCTATATATATAATACTCACTCTAGAAACTTCCGTACATTCACTTATACAATACATATATTTATTTAATGACCTTTCCTTATATTCATGTATGCAATCTATATATAGTAATTATTTGACTCACTTCCTTATATTCTTGTCTGCAATCTAGATATAGTTTTGACTCTTCTACTTGCCGTAGTCAGGCTATGTAACCATTATTATCAACCAATAAAGGATCTACAAATGTCAAAATTATTGCTAGGCATAATTAGAGATGTCTCTAGGATAACTTCTTTTGTTGGATATATTTTGATAATTCTATTAATTCCTTATATCTCTCAAGATTGCACATATATTGATTGTGCATATTTTGATTGATATGTTGTCTTAGACTGTCTTCTAATAATGTTTATAAATAGGCTTGTGTATTCTTCTTTAATGGTTCTATTTGGTAACACTTCAAATAGTACCCAATTCTATTCTTTTGCTCTCCAAAATAAAAAAATAGAAATCCGTTTGGCAAATTTTTATTTTCGAGAACAAAAATAAGTTTTTATGTTCCTAGGATTAGCTTAGGAACAGAATCAACAAGTATAAAATAGTTGATTCCTATTTCAAAATAATTCTAAAATCAAGCCAAATTTAATGGCTTTTTAACGACCATATAACAGTTTTTGTATGCCATTATATAAAATGGTTTTGTTCATATAACGACTTTTTAACAGCCGGTTTTATAACGTTTAATTTATTTCTAGATAAATTCTGCATTATTTTATAACAGTTATGTAACGGTTATCTTCTTTTTTTAATTACTAATTTATTTATAATTGTTTCTTAATAGCTCTCTCTTTATTTTTACCTATAAATTGTTACTCCGAACGTAATTGAAAGTGATACCGATATATCCGGAACATCCTTATTTCTCCTTTCCTATTTCCTTATGTATTTTTCCTTTCATTGCTGGTTATACACAAAAAGTTGTTCTATTTTCTTCTATTATTTAGTGTGGAATAAAGAAGAAGATCTATTGTATCTTGGGAAGATAGCCGCTGAAGTCTCATGCGTCGAGTTTTGTACTCCAAGAGGTCAAATTATCTTTAAAGATAGTGCTTGCACGCCTCAAACAATTATTTTTTTCTAATCTTTTTAAACGTATTTTCAATGGTTATTGTTATATCTCATGTTATCTATCATATTTTCAACAAGTTACCCCTCTTATCAACCAATAAAGGATTTGCAATGTCAAATGGCCCAAATGGGAGGCAATTACTAATATACCTAAGTTTCTCTCGATTTATCTAATTTATTTAGTTTTTGGGCAAAACTCTTTTCCATGATTGGAAGATATTCATTCTTTGTATATTCTTTGTTTGTGAATACGAGGAGGGAGGAAAATTGAGAACTGAGTGTAGAAATATTTAAGATATTGGAATTATAGCACAATGAGAAGAAGTAGGAACAAATGAATCTTTGAGATTTAGACCTTGCCCTATGTTTTTATTAAAAATTGTTTTTATTTGGCATACCAATCTACTACCTTTCTTACCTTTTACCAAAAAAATATCTACTGCCTAGTTCGGTATATAACTGGGCTAAGATGGAAAAACAATATTGTATTCTCGATTTTATAGAACAATACCTAAAGTATCGGTTGTTGAATTTGCTAGACTTTACTAATACAATAATGACTCTATTTATTAGGGTCTACATGGTAACATTTCTGCTTCTCCAAATTTTTGTTCTTTTGTTCCCGTAACAAAAATCTTTTGGTAAAACTTTTGTTTCCGGAATAATTTCTCTATTTTTTTGTTCTTGGGATCAGTTTTTGGAATAGAAACAAGAAACAAAAAAAAAAAAAAAAGTAGCTTCTTGTTCTCGGGAACAATTTCTAGAAATAAGCAAATTTTCTTCTTTATTTTTCTTTTGTCCTCTCTCTGCCGCAGCCACCTCCAACCACCTGGCCAGCCACCGCGCCATCCGACCGCCGCCGTCGATGGGCGGCGGCGGTGGACGGTCGGCACGGAATCTATGAGCAAGAATAAAAACGAATAAATACAAAAAAAAAAGAAATTATTTTGTACCAAATGCATTTCTATTCTTTTTCTATTTCTGAAGTAAAAATTTGTATAGTTACCAAACGCCTTGGGCGCACATGACAAAATTTATATTTCTCGATTTCTTTCTGTTTCTCTGTTCCCGGAACAGTTTGGAATAGAAATTCGTTTGGTAACGTAATTTGATTTCTCTATTTTGAAACAAATTTCTATTCCGTAAATAGAGAAATTGAAGAAATGAGAAGTTAAAATTTTTAACTTCTCGCTTTCGAAATAAAAATCAGAAACTGAAATCAAACTATATAAAAGAACCTTGCGCTTTCTTGCTAACTTAATTCACTCATAACCACAACTTCACAAATTATTGCTAATTTTCTTTTTCTTATTTTGCTTGTGTTTTTTTTTTTTTTTTTGCATTTTTTTCAATTTTTTTTTTTATAACTTCTTCTTTATGATGAAAGGCAATCGAATGGGTCCCCAATTTTCAAAAACGACCAAAGTTCTTAAATGCTTACTTAAAAACAATAGAGTTTTTTCCTCCTAGAAAAAGCACGCGCATGGCCAGTCGAAGAAAAAGTTCTTACGTAATAGATGAATAAAAAACGTGCCTAGAAATTTAACCTTATTTTTTACGAATTCAAAATTCTTGCAAAATCAAAATAATTAGATTGTTACACAATCTTGAATTTTAATTCAAGGCAATAGATTCAAGAGAATTTCTCTCTTTGCTATGCAAGGGCCATTAAAGGTTCATTGAGCAACAATAAAGAAATTAGGGATGAGCAATTGACTGATTCTATTCGAGAATCAAAATAAACCGACCTTCCCCAATTGGTTTCTAACCATAAACGTTACTTTAAGGTAGAATTCTTATATATTTTTTTACACCATTAATTTTATTTTGTTGATAATCTTGTATAATGCTAGTTTTTGATAAAATGACAAGGCTGTATAAGCGCCATTGATAGCACCCATATTCATGCTTTCGCAGTATTTGTTTGAACCTATGCAGGATGAGCTTGCAAATGATACATTGATCGAGGAGGGAAACCAAATAAATACGCTTAGGAAAATAATTACTAATAAAATGGCAAGGGATAATAATATGCTGGAAATTCCATGAAATTGTATTTTCAACTTTTGTAATATATTAGTATTATTTCGACTATTATTTTGTATTTAAGGATTTCCTATGTTCTTTTAGTATTATTTCGACTATTATTTTGTATTTGAGGATTTCCTATGTTGTTATCTAATTAATTTCTATTACTAGAAATAGAAATTTTGTTCTATTATCAAACGGATTTCTGTTTCGAAATAGAAATTTTGAGTCGTTATTAAACGGGTTTCTTTGCTCGAAACTTGTCTGGGAATAGAAATTAAGAAATTGATTTCTAGCCAGAAATCAATTTCTATTTCAGAAATTTTGTCATGCGTAGCCCTTATTTTACTCAGAAATTTTTCTCCGGAATAGAAATAGAAAATAATTATTTCTGGAAAAAAAAAAAAAAAAACTCTTCCACAACCTTAGCTAGAAATAAATGCTTCTTTTCACTCTCAAAGAAAAATTTGCAAATTTGGCTTTCCAAATATTAACATTCAACATAAGAAAAATTGAAAGTCAAGGGACTTGACCATCGATGTTCATTGTCATCTCTTATTATTATGCTTGTCAACAGTTTGATTTCCAA
The DNA here is from genome assembly GCF_016545825.1 of Eucalyptus grandis. Classification (NCBI taxonomy): domain Eukaryota; kingdom Viridiplantae; phylum Streptophyta; class Magnoliopsida; order Myrtales; family Myrtaceae; genus Eucalyptus; species Eucalyptus grandis. The sequence continues at coordinate 23,373,442 of NC_052619.1, read as the reverse complement.
AATACCTGACCATAACCGAACTGTAAAGGATGTTCATTTACTTTGACCCAAATTGAACCGAGACCCTAATATGACTTGAACTAAAAAAGCTGTTTCCGAAGTTTTTTACCATAACTTTCTTTTTCTTGATCACAAGCATTTTGCTAAGGCAAAAAAGCACAACATTTCAGAGAGTGCATTAAAAGTCGTAAAACTCATTTACATAATGTAATTTAATTCCCATATACGACATCACGAGTCTTCCAACAGGTCTGTAAATTTTTGTATATATGGAAAAATTAAGTTCACGGCATGGTCAAATTTGCTTGTATGGAATTTGCAGAATATATTAATCGAGAAGGCATACACGAGCTAAAGACTGTTCCTAGAACTTCTCAAGAGAACGGTGTAGTTGAAAGAATGAACATGATTATTCTAGAACGTGCGAGATGCATGAGACTACACGTGGGTCTCCCGCTACACTTATGGGCTGCCACAGTTGATGCAGCTATTTATCTTATCAACACAAGTCCATCTAGTGTGTTGAATGGAGAAATACCACAAGAGCGGTGGTCAGGTAAAAAGATTAATTATTCACATCTAAAGGTGTTTTGTTATATTGCATATACTTTGATTGACAGGGAGGATAGGAAAAAGCTTGATGCTAAGTCCCAGAAGTGCGTCTTTATCAGATATGGTGGCGATGAGTATGGCTATAGGCTTTGGGATTATGAGAATAACAAAGTCATCCGCAGTCGCAATGTGGTACTCCATGAAGAAAAGATGTACAAGGATCGTCAGACAGAGACAGAGCATGAGACAGTAGTACAACTAGAATATGTTGAATTAGACACAATGCCCATGAAGATGTTTCCGGTAGATCAAAGTTCACCTGAAAGAGAGGTTCAAGATGAGCCTATTATCAGTGAAAAGGTAGTTCAAGAAGAACGCAGTGATTCGGAGCAAACGAATGACCCTGAAGTACCTGTCTTGAGAAGATCTACATGTGTGAGAAAGCCAAAGGTAATTTTTGATCCATCAGCTAATACTGTTCTGAGCCATGTCTTATATACAGATTCGGGAGAACTGGAGACTTACGATGAGGCAAAGGCAGACACATCTCACTTGCAGTGGAAGTGTGCTATGAAAGACGAGATGAGCTCGTTACTTCAGAACAAAACTTGGGAGTTGACCAAGTTATCCACAGGTAAAAAAACTTTATTAAACAAATAGGTGTACAGGGTTAAGAATGAAGTAGATTGTAGTATTAGATACAAGGCGAGACTTGTAGTCAAGGGCTTTTCTAAAAAAGAAGGGATCGACTACTCCGAGATATTTTCACATGTAGTGAAAATGACATCAATTAGAGTGCTGTTGAGTATAGTTGTAGTGGAGGATCTTCATCTTGAGTGCTAGACATAAAAACAACGTTTTTACATGGTGACTTAGATGAAAAATTATACATGGTACAACCTAAAGGTTTTGAAGTCAAAGGTAAGGAGTACATAATATGTCGCTTGAAGAAAAGCTTGTATTGCTTGAAACAAGCTCTGCGGCAATGGTACCTAAAATTTGATTGTTTCATGCAAGAAAAAGGATTTGCACACTGTGAGTCTGGTCATTGTGTTTATTTTCGCAAGTATGATGATGGTGACATTGTGTATCTCTCTTTATATGTGGATGACATGCTAGTGGCTAGTTCCAATATGAAGAGAATCGTAGAAGTGAAGAAGATGTTATCATCACAGTTTGCTATAAAAGACTTGGGAGAGGCCAAGAATATTTTAGGCATGAAAATCATCAGGGATGGGAAAAATAAGAAATTATGGTTGTCGTAGGAAGACTATGTGAACAAGGTGTTAAAGAGATTTAACATGGACAAAGCAAAACCGGTTGCGACTCCTCTAGCGAGTCACTTCAAACTTTCCAAGGATATGTGTCCAAACGCTCAGGCTTTGAAAGATGAGATGGCACTAGTTCCATATGCATCAACAGTGGGGAGTTTGATGTATGCCATGGTGAGCACGAGACCAAACATTGCACAAGTAGTGGGAGTTGTGAGTCGATATATGCAGAACTCAGGTAGAGAGCATTGGAATGCAGTTAAATGGATATTGAGATATCTAGCAGGTACTTCCAATTACTCACTTTGTTATGGTGGTACATCTCTAGAGTTGCAGGGTTATGTAGATGCAAATCATTCGGGTGATCGAGATAGTGGTAAGAGTACCACTGGATATGTCTTTACAATTGCAGGTACAACAGTGAGTTGGGTGTCTCAACTGTAAAAAGTAGTGGCTTTATCGACAACAAAGGCAGAATACGTGGCGATCACGAAGCTTCCAAGGAAATCATGTGGTTACAAGATTATATGGAGGAGTTACATCGAAAACAGCTAGTCAAGTACACCGTGGAGTGATAGTCAAAGTGCAGTGCACTTAGCAAAGAATGCAGCTTATCACTCAAGAACTAGACATATCAAGAAGCGTTATCATTTTATCAGGTCAGCATTGAAAGATAATGAGTTAAAGCTACAGAAGATTAATGGCTCGAAGAATCCAGCTGACATGATGACCAAGGTAGTAGACAGAGAGAAGTATATTTTTTGTACTATTACCATTGGTATTACTCCATGTTAATTGATGAGGAGTATCGCAGAGGTACAAGTTTTTTTTCAACTGCTATTTCTTGAAGAAGATGGATGTAAAGTTGCTTGGTGCTTAGGTATATTTGTCTTCAAGTGGGAGATTGTTATAGATGAAGTCAAATATTTGTTTTTAGGAGCTTTTTTGTCTTTTCTATTAGATTTTCTTTTAGGTTAAAAGTGGTATTTTTTCTTGATAAGGGTTCTCAATCTCTTTGTGCTCTAATCTTGAGAGAAAATCATCGTTGTATTCCAACTTTTTCTGAAGTCTAGTGGATTCGCAGAGTGCCTCTGCGCGGAGACATAGCCTAGGTTTTGGTGAACTTCGATAACAAATTTTCTGGCGTGTTCATCTGATTATGCTCTTTTATTACTATATTATGTCTGGTGAATTATTTGCGAACGTTGTTTTTCTAGAATCGATGTGTGATTTCATAACACTTCTCCCTATATTGAAAGTACTAATGTCCCCGGTAATAAGTGTAGAAGCAGCTACCACGTAAAAGTATAGCAACCCCATTGCAGACGAGATAACTATTGGGTTTTCTCACGTGTTGTGACCACAACAAAGTAGATCCTCCCCCAAACTACAAATCAATTTCCCCATGTGTTTATAAAGGGGCGTTACATGCTTTGTGTCACGTATAGACAAATGTCTTCACCCCAAATACATAACTTCTCCAATGTATTTGTGAACGGGTTTGTCAATTGAGAAGAGAGGATCGACATCAAGTAAGTCAATTGTGAGCGAGCATGAGCGAGTGTGAGAGAGAGTGACTTAGATGGGCGTGGGACTTTTAAGAAATGCCACAGTGGTCGCAAACCTGAGGCGCTAGTGTAATTACGTCCCTGTGCTTTAAGATTTGGGCGCTTGATCATGACTGTTCCCTTTAAGTTTCGCCTCAACTTTTGCACCGTTTATTGTAGCGTGCGCCAGCACTGGAGAAGACATTCTTTTCCCCGTTTCGTTTTCTGTTTTTCCTAAATCTGGAACACGAATGCCAAAGAGTAGTTTTATTCGAGAACATCTTGCGGAGTTAAATTTCTGTCAATGGCGTTTTTATTCGGTAACGATCAAGTATAACTTTCAACGCAGCGGCATTTCTGTGTTTGGCCTAGTAAGGAGGACAAAATGTCATACAATAGGCGAACCTGGCGGCACATCCTTGGCTGGGGTCGGTCAAGCAGCAATAGCAGAGGTCGGGAAAACCCTTCAAGCACGGCGCCTTTTGACATTGCGGATGGTCCACTCTGCTTCCGTAACGAGAAGCGAAGGTTTTACGGTCCTCTGTTGTGCCAAGCGAACCCTCGTCGGTGCCAAAAACCTTAACACGCATCGCCGTGGTGCCTATTGGCATAAAAAAAATACACGTATATCAAAGTATGCGAGGGATATAAAAGGTTTAAAATGTTGAAATATAATACGCAAAAACAATGGGATATTGTAACTTACATTAACGCGGAAAACACTAGAGAAATAAACAAGGAATAATAAGGATACCGGAAATTTGCGTGGTTGATGAAATAATCATAATGTGGTTTGACGTGTTTTTTAGAAAATAAATTTGAATTATACATATGAAATCCGTGAAAGATTTATGTGACTATACCATCGTTAGTCGGGTACATTTAAATTATGGTTTTGTTTATAGAGTAGAAACGTATGGTTAAATATTCAATGGAGACTGGCCTTGGATATGGTGGTGTTCAATTTGTTTCGCAATACAGGATACAATCACGATATGAAGAGATATACATGGGTGCATCAATGCTATCGAGAACGAGGATTTAGCCATCTAGTTTGCTTACCTTGATGAAGAGCCATGAGAAGAACGAAGAAAACGCAAGAGAACAGAACAAATTGACGTGTTGTGTGTTTCCCAAACGCCATTTATGAAGATTTTTTAAATGGTCATTGGATTTCAAGGGTGACGGCTATATATATAATACTCATTCTAGAAACTTCCGTACATTCACTTATACAATACATATATTTATTTAATGACCTTTCCTTATATTCATGTATGCAATCTATATATAGTAATTATTTGACTCACTTCCTTATATTCTTGTCTGCAATCTAGATATAGTTTTGACTCTTCTACTTGCCGTAGTCAGGCTATGTAACCATTATTATCAACCAATAAAGGATCTACAAATGTCAAAATTATTGCTAGGTATAATTAGAGATGTCTCTAGGATAACTTCTTTTGTTGGATATATTTTGATAATTCTATTAATTCCTTGTATCTCTCAAGATTGCATATATTGATTGTGCATATTTTAATTGATGTGTTATCTTAGACTGTCTTCTAATAATGTTTATAAATAGGCTTGTGTATTCTTCTTTAATGGTTCTATTTGGTAACACTTCAAATAGTACCCAATTCTATTCTTTTGCTCTCCAAAAAAAAAATAGAAATCCGTTTGGCAAATTTTTATTTTCAAGAACAAAAATAAGTTTTTATGTTCCTAGGATTAGCTTAGGAACAGAATCAACAAGTATAAAATAGTTGATTCCTATTTCAAAAATAATTCTAAAATCAAGCCAAATTCAATGGCTTTTTAACCGTGGTTTTATAATGTTTCATTTATTTCTACATAAATTCTGCATTATTTTATAACAGTTACATAACGGTTACCCTCTTTTTTTAATTACTAATTTATTTATAATTGTTTCTTAATAGCTCTCTCTTTATTTTTACCTATAAATTGTTACTCCAAATGTAATTGAAAGTGATACTAATATATCCGGAACATCCTTATTTCTCCTTTCCTATTTCCTTATGTATTTTTCTTTTCATTGCTGGTTATACACAAAAAGTTTTCTTCTATTATTTGGTGTGGAATAAAGAAGAAGATCTATTGTATCTTGGGAAGATAGCCGCCGAAGTCTCATGCGTCGAGTTTTGTACTCTGAGAGGTCAAATTGTCTTTAAAGATAGTGCTTGCACGCCTCAAACAATAATTTTTTTCTAATCTTTTTAAACGTATTTTCAATGGTTATTGTTATATCTCAAGTTATCGATCATATTTTCAACAAGTTACCCCTCTTATCAACCAATAAAGGATTTGCAATGTCAAATGGCCCAAATGGGAGGCAATTACTAATATACCTAAGTTTCTCTTGATTTATCTAATTTATTTAGTTCTTGGGCAAAACTCTTTTCCATGATTGGAAGAAATTCATTCTTTGTATATTCTTTGTTTGTGAATACGAGGAGGGAGGAAAATTGAGAATTGAATGTAGAAATAATTAAGATATTGGAATTATAGCACAATGAGAAGAAGTAGGAACAAATGAATCTTTGAGATTTAGACCTTGCCCTATGTTTTTATTAAAAATTGTTTTTATTTGGCATACCAATCTACCGCCTAGTTCGGTATATAACTGGGCTAAGATGGAAAAACAATATTGCATTCTCGATTTTATAGAACAATACCTAAAGTATCGGTTGTTGAATTTGCTAGACTTTATTAATACAATAATGACTCAGATTATAGCTTATTGCTCGATTCAAGAATGCTAGAAATAAATGCTTCTTTTCACTCTCAAAGAAAAAAAATTGCAAATTTGGCTTTCCAAATATTAACATTCAACATAAGAGAAAAATTTGAAAGTCAAGGGACTTGATCATGTTCATTGTCATCTCTTATTATTATGCCTGTCAACAGTTTGATTTCCAAAATACCCGACCATAACCGAACATAAAAACTGTTCACAAAGTTTTTTACCATAACTTTCTTTTTCTTGATCACAAGCATTTTGCTAAGGCAGAAAAGCACAACATTTTAGAGAGTGCATTAAAAGTCGTAAAACTCATTTACGAAATGTAATTTAATTCCCATATACAACATCACGAGTCTTCCAACAGGTCTGTAAATTTTGGTATATATGGAGAATTCAGTGCACGGCATGGTCAATTTTGCTCTGTCGTTATCATTTCGGTTTAATTCAGTGCTTCAATAATTATTAGTAGTTTGGAATGTGATTAAAACTGGGAGACGAACTTGGCCAAAGAAAAAAATTATAACGAAATTAAATAGAATGAAGTCCAGCAAAGGAAAATAGTAGTTTGGGTTAATGGTTTCTTTATTCAGCAACGATGAGTGCAAATTCTAGGGCAGTGACAACTCTGACGGTGGCCGAGGAGGGCATTCTTCCATACAATACTCCATGGAATTGGCGCATGGCTTCGTGGGGTCGGTCACGCAACAATAGCAGTCGACCTCCCAACCGGGGCAAAACTTAAGTTGGCATGGAGGCGGCAATTCACCATCTTTGATCTGAGAAGAAGAGAGCAGTTTCGATTCCCTCATCATACCACCACACGACTCGTCATCGGCCATGAACTGCCGACATGGCGCATTGGTCGCCCTACCTGTTTGCATTGGATATAATGATACAGTTATGATCAACTTGGATGAGAAGAAAACAAAGCAAGAATGACATATCAACAATATAGCTGGGAACCTTTTCATCTTAATGGTTTACTTACATTGATCAAGAGCCAAGAGAACAATAAAGAAAATGCAACTGAAGCAAACAAATCGACTAGCTGTGTTTTATACCCAATTGCCATTTTTCATGAAGAAATCTTGTAGATGCTTATTAGTATCTCAATGATTATGGGTTTATATAACATTGTTCTTGATGAACTCCCATGCATGCATTTTTTAATAAATTCCAAAAACCATCTTTGACTTTTGTCCTTACCTTAATTTTGGCCTCATTTAATATTTAAGTAAATAATCTTCCATATATGTTATAAACTTCCTTTTACATACTTATATAATCTGATATTTATTTGATGACTTTCCTAATATTCGTTTGTGCATATCAAAATATATTTTCAAGCTTATTTAAGACTTTAAATGAGGTACGTACATCTGGAGTACCAAAACTTGGCTCGAAGGGACATTTAAGTGCCAAAACTTTGAAAATGTACACTTAAGTGCCAAAATCGGAGTAAAATGGATCACTTAAGTGCCACCCTAGCCAAATTGTTGATGTGACAATTTTCCTGAGATAAGTGCAAAACAAAGTCGTTTTGCACGCTGACGTGGCGAAAAAATGCAAAAATAATGTCATTTTGTATCTGATGTATAAATAATTAATATAAAAATTAATTAAATTAAATTTAAACTTATTTATTTAAAATATTCTAAAAATTTAAAATTTAAAAATTTTAAATTAAAAAAATTAGAAGGTGGGGGGAGGGGGCAAAGGGAGGCGGGCGAGGGCCGAGCTCGTTGCCGTTGCCACCGGAAGGGCCGGTGACGGAGGCGGGAGGGTTGCACCCATATTGATTGTGCATCTTTTGATTGATATGTTATCTTAAATAGTCTTCTAATAATGTTTATAAATAAGCTTGTGTATTCTTCTTTAATGCACATCAAATTATATATAATTTACACAATTTCTCTCTTCCACTTTATTATTCTTAACTCTTATATTCATTTATGCAGATCTATATATAATTTTGACTATGGCGCTTGTCGTAATCAAGCCTATGACTTTAAATAGCCTTTCAAATTCGATATTTCCTAATGCAAGGTTACCACTCTTATCAAGCAAGAAAGGATCTACAATGTCAAATGTTTCAAATGGGAAGCAGTCACTAACATGTCAAAGTTTCCCTCGATTCATTTGATTTATTTAGTTTTTGGCCAGCAATCTTTCCCGTGATTGGAATAGATTCACTCTTTATGTATATTCTTTGTTTGTGAAAATGAGGAGGGTGGGAAAATGAGAATTCAATGCGGAAAAAATATAAGGTATTCAAATTTTTGTGATTTTTTTGTTTGTGATAAAAATTTCAAATCTTAACAATTTTGCACGCCCACCTTTTATGTCCTTTCCCTCTCCATGTTTTAAAACAAAGGGAAAGGCACTGAAAATGCGGGCAGTGCCTGGGCCATAAATTATTCAACTACTAAATCCAGGTAGAAATCTTTTCAAATTGCAATTGGCAATGACTTTCTTCGCAACCATAAATTTCTAGGAAGTAGCCTTAGAAGATGCCATGTAGGAAAAATCAAAAGAATTATAATTTTAAGGATTTAGTTACATTCTTTTTTTCCAAAAGCTTTGCTTGGTAATTAGTAACTCGTTATTTTCTTCTTGACTATAGGTCAAGTAAAAGTACGTATCACAATCTCATATAATCATATGAAGTAAACTTTTATCTTGATTGATTACATACCCTATTGAAAAAGTTCGGCTTCTTTTAATCAAAACCAGAATAACGGAAATAATCAGATTAATGCTTGTCAAAATAATCAAAATGGGATCGATAATTTTGCAAATCAATCGAGGACAGATCCACATGTTGAAAATATAAGGCCGATCAATGTAGTTGGGGTACCGAATGCGGGAAATAGCCCTTATAGACATTACATGCCGATTGACGTAGATAATCCGGCAATACCAATATCGCCACCTAGGGGGGCACGATGGCCAATTGATTCTTCCATTCAATGCAGGACCGTTTGTTGAAGAGATTCGACAATAATTGCGTATGAACAGAGGTATGATTAGGCTTATTTACGCAAAATCGTATCCTGAACAGGTGGATAATCCGTCTTTTCCTAAAGGTTTTGGAAATCCCTGACTTCGCTATTTTCATTGGCGAAAATGAACACGACTTCTCTTGCGTGTTTACTACTTATGGGTTGGTCACCAGGCGAGAGGGTGTCGAGTAAGTCGGTCGTGCCTCAATTTGCACTTGTTTCCTGTAGCGTGCGCCCAACGCTGGAGAAGGCATTCTTTTTCCCGTTTTGTTTTTCCTGTTGTCTAACACGAAATGCCGAAGTGGTAAGTTCAATTCGAGAACATCTAGCGGAGTCAAGTTTGGATAAATATCTTCTTTATTCCGGAACGATTAAGTGAGGGCAGTGCCATTTTCTTTGGCCTACGGGGAGATAGGGGGGCAAAATGTCTCACAACCGAACTGGGTGATAGCACATCCTTTGCTGGGGTCGGTCATGCAGCAGTAGCACATGGCGTTCGAGTCCCAGCAACCCATCTTTAGGCACGAGGATAAGTCTAGTTTGATCCCGTATTTGATGTGAGAAGCGAGGGGTTCCCGGTCCTCTGTCGTGCCACGCAAATTCTCGCCAGTGCCAAGGCCCTTCAAACGTGTCGCGGCGCTGCCTGTTGGAATCGAGAAAGACATGTATTCGTCATCAATGTTAATGAATGCTTTAGGTACGTGAGGGAGCTAGAAGGTCCAAAAGAAAAAGAGGAATTGGAAGATCTCATTGCGAAGGTAGGAGCTGATGAAAGAATTATAATGTGATTTGACTCATTTTTCAGAAGATAAATTTAAATTATACATATGAAATCAAGAGATATGGGTGTGCATCAGTGATATCGAGATAAATAAATCGAAGCAAAAAGACGATTTAGCCTTCTAGTTTACTCTTACCTGGATGGAGAGCCATGAGAACAACAAAGAAAACGCAAGTAAGCAGAACAAATCGACCTATTGTGTGTTTCCCAAATGCCATTTGTAATGATTTTTCGGAGGATCATTGCATTTCAAGAATGATGGCTTTATATATAATACTTATTTTGTAAATTTTCTTATGTTTACTTTTATAATTCTGATATTTATTTGATGATCTTCCCTGTATTCATGTATGCAATCTAAATATAATGTTTATATGATTTACTACCTTATATTCATGTATGCAGTTTAGATATAATTTTGACTCTTCTGCTTGCCATAATCAGGCGAGGTTACCGTTTTCATTAACCAATAAAGGATCTACAAATGTCAAGTGGCCTAAATGGGAAGCAATGACTAACATAAGAAAGTTTCCCTTGATTTTTTTTAATTGATGATATTTTCCTATATTAAGAGATATTTTACTAATTTCTCTTATAATTTTGTATGTGTATCTCCATTTGATTATGTACATCTTGATTGATATCAAGACAAACAAATCATCGAAGCAAAAGGACGATTTAGCCTTCTAGTTTACTCTTACCTTGATGGACAGTCATGAGAACAACAAAGAAAACGCAAGTGACGGATGATCATTGCATTTCAAGAATGATGGCTTTATATATATAATACTTATTTTGTAAAGTTTCTTATATTCACTTATATAATTCTGATATTTATTTGATGACCTTCCCTATATTCATGTATGCAATCTAAATATAATGTTTATTTGATTCACTTCCTTATATTCATGTATGCAATTTAGATGTAATTTTGACTCTTCTGCTTACCGTAATCAGGCAAGGTTACCGTTTTTATTTAACCAATAAAGGATCTACAAATGTCAAATGGCCTAAATGGGAAGCAATGACTAACATAAGAAAGTTTCCCTTGATTTTTTTTTATTGATGATAATTTCCTATATTAAGAGATATTTTACTAATTTCTCTTGTAATTTTGCATGCGTATCTCCCTTTAATTATGTAAATCTTAATTGATATGTTAACTTAGATAGTCTATCCAATGGAACTTATACATAAGTTCATCTATTCATCTTCAACACAACCAAATATACAGAAAATAGAAAATTTCACGATCTCTATTCCGCTTCATTATGCTTAACTCTTTCTTTGGTCAACAATCATTCCATGATTGGAAGATATTTACTCTCTCTATATCCATTTTTTGTATTAAAAAAATGAGGGAGGAAAAATTAGAACATATATAAGGAATTGAAAATTATTCTGAAAACATTTCATATTTTACTAATTTTCCACACCCACCTAAAATGTTCTTTCCCTCTCCAAGTTTCCAGTTCAAGTGAAAGAAATCGAAAACTCTCTGTATATTTGGTTGTGGATACAAACGTCAAATACTCGCCGCATCAACACCCTACGAAGCATTCCAATACTCGATACTCACACGTAACGGATGAGAAGATGGCATCAAATGCACAGGCCGATGGAGAACTCTTGCCTCCACCCGACCGCCTCGGTTCGCTCGCCAACTTCGACATCCTACCGGAAGTCCTCTTCCAAGAAATTTAAGTTACAGAACATGAGGCTTCTTATTTTCTCCGAGTTTCAAACGAAAGCTCTTGTTTGTCTTCGGTAAATTAGAAGATCCTTAAGATATCGTACAAATTACCTGTAATCAGTTCGCTGTTTTCATTGCAAACGTATACAGAAAGCTGGAAAGATCCTGTACCAATAAATCTAGTTATTCATCTATTTTTCTCGACAAATACACATCTTAAAATCTTAAGAGGTTAGATGACGACGGATTCCAGTTCAAGTAATGTCGTAGCAAAGAAATAGTCCCAACGGCCACCCCTGGCTTCATCTTCCCGCTCAAACTCACCTTTGTAGAACTTTTGCAGAATCTCCCTGCATTAACGCAAAAGCTTTTTCATGATACCCTTGAAGAGATTCATTCGCCTTTGTGAGCATTTCGCTGAGCACTTCTAAATAACAGGAATTATATCTAAAGCTCGATAAAACTATTCATCCTTGAATCTGCACAGTCAAATGATGAATTTCTAGACAGATTTGCACCTGCAAGTTGCGCATAACGCCTATCCAATATCTACTTGCTAAATAGAACCCGATTGCTACTTAAAAAGATTGATCACTCTTTCAGCCGTTTTATAGAGGAGATGCATTCCTATCAAGAGATAGAAAGATAAGGGCATGTTTGATAACCATTCTGTTCCCAGGAACAATTCTCCTCTACCCAGTCGCCGGTCCTTGGCGATTGCCGGCGATCAGCTAGAGGAGGAAGAAGAAGAGAAGGAAAAGAAGAACACGGCTTGATTCTAGACTTGTTCGTGGGAACAAAGAAGTAACTTTTTTCTATTTCTTGATTCTATTTCAAATCTAATTCTGGGAACAAATCTGTTCCCAGGAATGTGTTCCCGGAATAGAAAAATTAACTGACATTATCAAATAGATTTTTGTTTTTTTTTAGTTTTGGGGAACAAAAAAACAAAAATAGCCAAGAATTAGCCGGTTCCCAAACACACCCTAAGCTGCATCACAGCTCTTGAAGACTAGCACCAGGAGATTCATCTCTATACATCAGTAATCAAACAGCAAAATCATGCCCAGAAAGAGTGTGCTACTGGATTACATAATCATGCAATGAAAATGAATCGGATACTACCAATGAGGTAGAAACAGTACCTTCTAGAGACACGATACCAACAACTTGATTCATTGATTCTCGACCAAATGAATACTCATCCTATCCATGACTCCTCGGATCAACAACCTGATGTACCTTTCTTGCTTCAGCACTGGAATATTGTCCGACAACACGAGCATGAGGTATGGATGCTTCACCACGGGCCAGGGCATCCACATTCTCAAGCAGGTATTGCCTAGGAAGCCTGCCCACCACATTGCCCTCTTCATTCCCCTTTCTGTCAAGGAATGCAAAGTGCGGGATACCCTCAACTCCAAACTCATTGAGCTCTTGTTCCCACTTAGTGTTGTCAACGTTTAGCATAACAAAATTAACCTTGTCCCTGAACGAAGACAATTGTCATGTGAGTTGCCAGAAACTTCACAAATACAAGTTCGATTTATTGAAAATCGAAAGCTCAATCTTCGACTAAAGCTGAGTCTTTGCAATCTTTACAGGATATTCCCCTTCTCACTTTCTACTGAGAAAGATCTGGCTCAAATAATGACCTTATAAGTTGACAAATAAAGTAAAGTCTACAAATAAAAAAGTAAAGACGATTACTTGTACTGCTGCTCAACTTTGTAGATATCAGGAGCTAATTCTCGACAAACTTCGCACCAGTCAGCATAGAACTCCACCACAGTGGGCTTCCCATTGGCGAGAGCCTAGAAATCAAACATCAAAGAAATACGTCTATTAACATGATAGAGAAGCAGAATGAACATTATAATAGAAACTAAATCAGTAAGTTAACTTCATCATTTACCATAGAAAAGGCAGGCAAGCTATTTAAACTGACAGACTAGTAAATTATGACTATATTGGGTTCTCTTATAGAATACAAAACACATACAAATTGGCACTTGCAAAATACTGCAACCAGTATTTAGTACTGAAGTTGTTAACAAATTAGATTCATTGCAAGGCCTCTGCGTGCATACAGAAACATCTATATGATGATTTAAGCTTCCCCTTCTTCGTTCTTTTTTCAGAGAAAAGCATTAGTATGCATACCTCTTCATAAGGCAATGCAGCTACGGTGAGGTCTTTCAAAGAAACACCAAAATCCAACCGCGCAGATAAGAAAAGTCCAACTGCGGCTAGAGCAGAAACTACAGCTATTTGCTTATTAAAAGACTTGTTGGGTACATCTGGAAGCCCAACGTTTGGGGAGGGACTTGTGGATTGGTCAGCAGCACTGTCATTCTCTGAAGAAGGCTCAAGAACCAACTTTTCCTGCACAGCGCATACAAACGAGAGAAGTAGAATTTTAGCTGAACAGAACAGCTCAAAATGCCAACACGAGGATCAGAATAGATATCCCACATGGATATGAAAATGCAAGCTCAAATCTCTATCAATGGCAGTGCAAAGAACCGAAACACACACAAACACGCTCACACAGAGCACGAACATATGCAAATTGTCCCTGAAACTGTATCCAACTAAGTTCGTTGTCGGGAAACTCGAAGCTCGAATCAGACAAATCGAGCAGAAATTAGAACCGTCAAACAATTCTCCCGTCAAATTGCAACACGATCCCCGACAATCTAGAACGCACAGGGCACAGGATAATTCGACCGACTCCATGAGCAGCAAGAACCAATATAAGTGCGCGGAAAAGCGTACCGACGTGGAACTCTCGGTAGGATTCGGATTCGCCTCACACGCGACGATCCGAAGCCGGGGACTCCTGGCGCGAAATCGGACGGCGGATGGGGTCGCGACGAGCGACGAGGATCGAGGGGCTGCTTCGAAGTAGGGCCTGAACCGGTGGAGCGCGAGCGGGTTGGAAGCTACCCGCGACATGGAAGCTTTTGCCGCAACTGGGTCGTCCTCCTTGCGTCCAAAACTCGATCTTGATGGCGATAATGGCTAGCTTGCCGGACTCGGGAAGTGGGATTTTTCAGAGAAGGGTGATGAAGCAGAGCTTTGGAGAAGGCGACAAAGCCACGGGGCAGAGGGAGAGAAGTACGGGGAAAGATAAATTGAGTGCCGCCAGAAAAACAAGTGATTATCTTGACGCCACAGCTTAACCTTTGTCCGAAGCATTGAGACGAGTGGAGAGAGAGAGAGAGAGCGATGTCGTTGACCGTTCCTTTGTAATTTCATTCGTGATTGGAGGAAAACGTTTTGTATAAGGCCAGTTATAAAGCCTGGTGAAGGTGATGAGCTGCTGTGGGTGGGGAGTGGTTCAGGCAAAGTTACTCTTGATGGGGAATGTTTGTTTGGATTGCTAAAAGAAAAACGAAAGCATAGTTTTGTCACATGGTTGGCCAATGGGAGTGTTAGAACCGAACCCAACTCAATCGAAATTTCGTGCATTTTTTATTTGGTTTGATTCAATTTTCAGTTCGGATGATAGAAAAATAACCATTCTTTTCCCAGTTTATGTTATTTCGTTTTTAATTTGGTTAGGTTAACCGAGCCAAATATTGAAAAGCCTTTCCTAAAAGTTTAAATTTTTGGTTTTTTGTCATGGGGTTCAGTGACAATTCGACTGAGAATTGAAATTTGTAACGAGGATGAAGAATGATAAATTCAAAGGAAAAGAACTACAAGTAGTGGACATTGAATATATATTGATAAATTTAAAATACATGGAGAATTTGTTCTTGATGAGTGTCAATTCTTTTACAACTACACAATGCATTTTATAATCTACTAAACATGATTGCTCATAAGCAATTAACACTCAAAATGCAGTTACCATTGTAGTTCCACAATTTTAGGCTCCATGATACCTCATTTGTAAGTAGTTACAAATCTTTAAGTGCCACTAAGCTCAATTGTTAATTAACATCTTGTCTTCAATCAGCAGCTTTACTTTATCTCCTTTCTTCATTTCTCTGCATCCAACACTTGAGCCAAATCTCCTATAACACTGGCCAAATACTGGTTTTATCATCACATCAATATGTTTGTTGACCATCATCATCGTGCATTGATGGCTGATTGTTTGCATTCATCGATGAGTTCTATCATTGTCATTAACTGTATTGATCTCATCATTGAGCTCTAATTACAAGGACTATTGGCATCTTGATCTCGAGATATCTCACGCCACAACTATGCATGATTTTATTTAAAAGTTAGCCTAATAGCCCACGTTTTAGAGAAAATATTGGCTATACAAATTGTGCCAACGCAACAAATTGAAAACTTATCCATTGAGTGACAGGTGTCCATAAAAGGCTCACTTGTCAAATTTTTCCACCTCTTTACCCTTTCTCTCTTTCTCCCACAGCTTTCTCTGTTCTTTTTGCAGGCCACGGACGACCCTCTCCTCCTTAACCCCACCATCTCTTCCCTCCGGCCCTCTCCCTCACACAAGGCATGATAGCGTTATTCACTTGCCCTTTCGTTCACCTTAGCCCGACCTCTACATCTCCCCCACTGGCAATGGCACCACCATTGAAATTGTTTGTCGCCGCCGTAATACAAGCCCAAGTCCCCAGTGCACTCACAACCCCGAGCCCTTGCATCCTCAAGATCCTCTGTGCTTCGAGTCATTGCCTCCCTCAATAGCTTCCGACTCTAAAGCCCTCACTTGATCTAATGCTGGCAACCCTTACCCTAGCAATGAGAGTCGACTCTTGCCAAATTCCCTCATTAGATTCAGTGAGGTCAACCCTGGCTTATAGTCGGTCACTAGCCATGGCCAAGTACCACCGCAAGTCAAAAGGAAAAAAAAAGTGTGAGTTTGTGGGAGGAGAGAGACAAAAGAGAGAAAAATCCGACAAGTGAGCCCGTCGGAGAGACGCGTGTCACTCAATGAATGGGCTTCCAATTTATTGAGTTAGCACATCTTGTACCTAATATTTTCTCCACATTTTATCATCCATGGGACACTTACTATATAGTTGTTCAAGTGGAGGGCACGTAGAGAGAGACTCGAAGAAATAGATCATGAACCCTATGTTTGGTTTTGCAGGTTGTAGGAAAAAGAAGGGTGAAGAAAGCGAAGGAAGGGGAAAAAATGGACTAAATCTTTTAATTAACTCGTGTTGTTCGGACGTGCATTGAAGAAGAATGATATGGAGGGAGATAATGCGAGTAAAGTTTACTTAGATTCTACTTGTTTTGTCTAGATTTTAGGAAAACATAAGGGCCATAGTGGAAAAAGAAGCCACAGGTCCACTTCCCTTTATTAGTTCTTTTCAATTTGAGGGAAATAAAAGTGTGGGTCACACGAGCTCGTTGAGATCCATTTCCTTCCAGTTCCATCCTCCTTTTTTCCAACCAGACAAAAGCAATACTTCCCTAAATTTGCGGTTCCCTTCGCTTTCTCAAAAATAAATATTTTTATCCTTTGAAATAATTAATTAATAAAAATATTTATGTCTAAATATTTATGTGCCCTCATAAAATATTCCATCTAATTATTTGTTAGAAATATATATAATTATTTTTAAAAATATTTTCTAAGTTATTTATTTTTCTCAAAACAAATGCAGCTTTATTTTTTATTTTGTTGAATCTTCATCAATTGCTTAGACCCGTGAGGGGACTATGAACAATGACTTGCCAAATGTTCCATTTTTGTCACTACCAACACCACATGTACATTACTTTAGGAAACAAGCTACTAACATAAACATTGTATCATAACCAAAAATCAAAGCCATTATCATCGCTATTATTATACACTAATGAAGCTAAAATCAATCATATCCAACGCAACAGACTGAAATTTAGAAGCCGATAATGACACTCGAATTCTCTACGACCTCTGACCCTCCGGCCCCAAGATCCCGTTCACCACCGACGTCGCCACCAGCACCCCGACCGCCTCCGCCACGGCCACTGCCCCCGCCTGCGCCAACCCTCCGAAGCTCACCTCCTCCTCTATCTCCCTCTCGGCCGTCTCGATCCCCTTCTCCACCGCCACGACCCCCTTCTCGGCCGTCTTGATCCCCTTCTCCGCCGCCTCGAAGCCCTCTTTCACGATCTCCTCCGCCTCCTCCTCCGCCTTCCTGAGCTTCTTCCGCAGCCCGAAGAGCGGGATGTCCACTGCAGCCGAGGGTCGCGGCGCGACGGTCAGCGCCGTCGACGCCGTCAGGAGGAACGCCATCTGCCGCCGGCTGGCCTGGAGGGGGGCGGGGAGAGGGCGGGATTTGGCGTGGGGGGAGCGTTGTCCGCTGCGGACCTGGTGGACTGAGAGAGCCTGGACGAGCTGACGCTGCGGAAGCCATTGGAGGGCCGCTTGAGAGCTTAACTGGCGTATGGTGTGGGGAAGAACTGGCGACGGCTTGAGATTAGGAGAGGGAGACAAGAACGTGTGGTGGAGGTTCATTATTTCCCCAAGTGCTTCCATACTATTACCAACACACGTTGATCGCACGTCCACAAAATGGTGATGGCCAGGGATTTTTCTTTCTTTCTTTCTTTCTTTTATTTTTGACAACAAAATGCCAAAGGTAATGAAATAACTTAATTAAATCAATTTGACAAATTTTAGGATTTATTTACATTTTTGAAAATTTTAAAATTCAATTGCATTTTATGATAAGTTTTAAGAATTAACATTTTGAAAGTTTTAAAACTTATTGGGAAAATTAAATAAGGGCAAATGCATTATAAAAAGTGAAACTTTGTGTCTATAAAACTGAAATTGAAAAGAATAAGAAGGTGAATTTTGTGAATAAGGATGCAAAATGATCAAATTAATCTCAAGTCCAAAAATTTTTCGGCGATTAAAATCGAGGCAATTTTGTCATAAATTTATGATTGGAAAAAAATGGAAAATTCTAAATTAATTAAGTTTAAGTTATTCATTTAGATGTTTACGTTTTCTTTTCTTCTCCCTTGCTTTGCTCTTTAACCAAATCGCTGCCCAGTCATCTTTGCGGCTCGATTCTCGTCGCTCCTCGCCTTGCTCGACCGGTGGAGAATTTGGGTCTTCACAAACAAAAAAATAAGCATCTGGTTTTCTTCTTGTTTTTGAATTCGTGCCCCAACTAGCGAAGAATTTGGGTTTTCAGGCTTTATGGAGGATGGGTACAAGGAATGGGAGACCGTAGAAAACCTAGGATTTTTTTTTTTTTTCTGTTTTAGGATTTGTCAATTTTCTCTATTTTTTTTAACAAAATTGCCCAAACTCCGGTTCGGAAATGTCACATGCTTAAATATTTGGTGACCAACAAGCTTAGGTTCTTATTTAGAATTTATTCAACCACTTTGGGTCCTTATTTGAGATAATGGGTTCAACTTAGGTCTTTATCCAACACAAAGTTCATTTTCTTTATTTGAAAATTTAGTCAACTTTAGGTCCTTATTTGAAATTTTAAAACTTATTTATACTTTCCTAGTAAGTTTTAAGATTTTCTAAACACTTACTCTATATTTTAGGAGGAAAACCCCAAACTACTATTCATGTGATAAATTTACCCCCAAAATTAATTTTTTTTTACTATCAAGAACTCCAAACTAGTATACTTATAATAAATATATCATATGTTAGTCTCTGTTAAATTTTACTATCAAATTACTGAGTTGAATAACACATGACAACGGACAAATGTATTGATTTAAAATTTTACCCTCCATTTGTTATAAGTAATTTTTTGTGGTCATGACTTAATTTAACAAAGGGTAAATTTGTTGTACCGATTATAGATTTTTAGTGGTCAAAAAATTAATTTTCAGATAAATGATTCACACGTGTACCGATTCGGAGTTTTTTATGATAAAAAAAAAAATAGTTTGGATAAATTTGTCATAAACGTATTAGTTACGGGATTTTTATGATATTAACCCTAATATGAAATAGATTAATGTTTATAGGAGAATTCACTTAAAACTTTCATTTCTATTTTTTGTATTTAACTTTCATTTAGCATAGTCATAGGAAGCCTTTCCAAATATATTATTAATACTATTGAAATTCGAGTATAACTTTTTTTTATCATTTTATCAAAGCTTTAATGGAAAATTCTAAATAAAAACCTAAAGTATCATCATTTTTTTAAATAAGAATCTGAAACGGATATTATTTCAAATAGGGGCCTAAAGTGATTTTGTTTCAAATAAAATTCTGAAATAGTTATGTCAATGACTTTCTTATTAGTTAAGGGCATTTTCATCATTTACCTTAGTTGAATTTTTCTTTCTTTTTTTCCTTTTTTGGTTTTCTCTTTCTTCTTCATTGGTGGTTAGTCTCAAGCGATGGCCAACCATTGACAATACTCGAAGAGGACTAAGCAAGGGCTGCCCTTGTCGGCTACAAGCAAGGGACGACCTTGCCAAATTTGGGTGAGGGCCATCTCGCCAACAACTGTCGAGGGATGGCCTCACCCATGGCCGAGGAGGGTTGCCAGGCTCTCGTTGAAAAGAAAAAAAAAATATGAAAATGAAGACTATCTTTTGACAAACATATCATTGGATGAGATCAAACTTTTATTGGAAATTATTATGGCAACCTTAAATCTTTATTTGAAATCGACATTGTCACTTTTATTATTTAAAAAAATGATGATACTTTAAATCTTTATTTGAAACTTTTTCACGCTGTCATATATATATATATGTGTGTGTGTGTGTCTTCAACTCTCTCTCTCTCTCTCTCTTTGTGGAACAAATGAATATAATTAGAGAATAAAAAATAAAAACCAATATGAAGGCACTCATATCGAGATGCAAATCGGTTGTATCGTTAGTTTATTCATCCGTTATCTCTCAAGCTAGATCATAATACATAACCCTCTTATTGTGCACTGGACCCACATTGTACCATATGGACAGCGATGGATAAATCTCGGTGAGGTCGTCGAGATGACGTTAAGATCCAACGGCCGACAAAGAGAAAGGGAGTGATGTAGGGTTTGGGTGAAGTTGCAAATGGTGAAAGCAAATCTAGTCGTGGATGAGGGCAATGGAGATAGTGACGAGACAAGGAGAGGACGGTGATGAGCTGTGGAGGAGACGGTGGCGGCGATGGTGGTGAGGACGAGATAGGCAAAGATAGTGGCTGATCAAAAGAGTTGCGTGATGTGTATTTCATTCTATTTGGCAAATTATTTCGGAATCATTTCCAAATTTTGATTGGCCTATAACAATTTAAAACGGGTTGAAGACCACTATTTAACTCACAATTAGCAGGTCGGGTTGTAGAAGGGTTAGCTAAAATTTGAAGAATGAAATGTTATAGGGTTTAGAGCTGCAAAATTTAACTAGAAATGGACTTCTAATGGGTTTCGACAATATTCACCTCCAACCATGTTGACATTTAAAAGTGTGGCTGACGACGAGATTAGACGCCCCAAATGCGCCAACGCCACCTTTAGAAGCCGTGAGGTCGTAATTATATGGAAAAAAAAAGTGTTCCTATTCATTTTATTTATTTAATTATTTTTGTCGATTTTTTAGATAAGATTTCGAATGGAAAAATATTCCATATTTAACAATTATGTTTGTATTGCCTATATCAATTTTGAGATGGTCTATTTTGTGAAATTACCGATTGTAGACATCCAAGTTGTGCAATGGATGATTGTAAATCATCCACGCATCCTAAAATTGCAGACCACGTAAAATTTGTCACCGGCAGCACAAGTGCTTTTGATGTTGACCAATGGTTTCGAATAAGAGAAGAAGTTTTGTCATTCACACTCTTCAAATTCTTATTTATTTCCGAAATTTGCCCGATATCTATTATCCTTTTGAGAAATATATAATTATTAATTAATAGGAAATTTGACCCAACTTGACCTTTTTATTTCTCCTTCATATTAGATTCAATTGTTATGATTATTAGCCCGCTAGAGAACTTGAAATTTTGTCATAGTTTGGGCCCGAAGGGCAAGTCCTTATCACTTCTATTTTACATTCTAGTGTAGTATGGAAAATCTTTCATCTTATTTGTCTGTCGAAATCAGTAGCTTTAACATAAATATGCACAATACGACTTGATCATATGTTTTCGTTTCTTATTCACGACTCAATCTTATGTTAAATGAGAGATAGCTATTAAAAAAGTGGTGCTTTTGTGCCAAATTGTAATATTATCTTTAAGTCCTATTAGCGAAAAATATATGATTTAAAAAATATTTTCTTAAAAAAAATCGTACACATTACTTGAAACAACTAGTCGACAAAAAATATTTTCATTATTGACAATAATTAATATTTGAATCTTTTTGTTGACAATAAAATTATTATTCATTTATTCATTTTTGTGAGCAATTATTTTTAGAAAAAACATTTTTAAAATTATTTATTTTCTGTGAAATAAAGAAAGCATTAATCCTATGCTTCAACGGGTTGAATTTTGAGGAAAAGGAATTAGATTGTAGAGGATCAGGACAAATTAATGCAAGTTGTAAAAGCACGAGGATTGAAATGAAAAAAAAATTGGGGCCAAACACAAAGTGTGAGTTTTTTTTTCTTTTTGTTTTAGGGATAATACGAATGATCTCTCAACTTTGACTCAATATGTAATATAGTCTACAACCTATTAATTTATTCAATGTAATTAATGAACTTTAGCTAGGAAAGTATAAAAAAAGTTAGTATTTATGCTAATTCAATTATAAACATTTCAATCAACTCATTATTCATAACATTAGTATCAATTAAATCCATCCAACCTATTTAAGTCAGAAATAACTGGCATGGACATTAATCATTCTACGTGGTTGATGTGAATAAAATTTACAATTTACAATTTTCCTTTCATTATGGCCGACAAGGGTGAGGCCTCCTAGGCCATCACTCGGGTACTAGGTATCTTTGTTTCCTAACTTGGTTCCTCGATTCACCAAGTCCGTACCATTCCCTACTGACCAGCTCCTCTTCCCGATCCCTGGAAACCCTAACTTACAAGTTACAAAGCGGTACAGCCCCCTTCCTTGGAACACAATCCCACCTCCCCCCCGGTAGCTTTCGTCGTCTTCCACGTTATCATTCCTTAGTTCGACCTGGCAGCCTCTAGCAAAGGGCCGCCTCGCTGGATATGAATAGGGCTTGACTCTCGTGACTTAGGCAATGATTAGTCTTGTTGGTGCCCGACCTCATGGAAGCCAAACACACAAAATAGAAAAAAAGAGTAAAAAAAATATAAAATAAAAAATGCTAATCCCAGCATCAATTATGTTATGGAGGATAATTAACATCTACATAAGTAATTTATGAGTTAAATTAGCTTGATGGACTTAATTTGTAACAATACAAATATAATTAGGACTAAATTATTCAAATTAAAAGGTTTAAGACTTATCAATATAATACGTTTAGGATCTTTTAGATAATTTTTTTGTAACTTTATAAATCAACGTACAATATGATCTCTGCATTTTTAATTAATTAATATGATCCCTAGACCTTTCATACATATTTAATGTATTCATATGAAAATGTTCATCATTGTCTCTAAACATGAAATAAGGAAGTAAAATATTGAACATTTTTTTCTATAGTCTAGGAACCAAAATGAACATTATTAAATGTCCATAAATCACATTACACAAATTAAGAAGTTTAAGAATAACATTATATATTGGACTAAAGTTCATATATCATATCGAGTAAATTGAAAATTTAAGGACGACGTGGCACGTGGTGCCGAAGTGTAGGGACATTTGTGTAATTACATTTATTTTCGGGAAAACGGAATCATCGTGATGCCCCAACATTTCAACGAATTTGCGCCGGAAAGGGGTTTTAGAAGAGGGGGAGGGGGCAGGGGGCGCTCATAAGTTGAGAACCGAAACCCCCAAAAAATCCATAGAAATTTGGGAACCCCCTTTCTCTTTCATCTCTTCCTCACCAAAATCAAGAGAGAGAGAGAGAGAAGCGTCAGCAATGGTCGAAGAAGGAGCGGCCTCCAGCAAATCGGAGACCCTCCCGCCGCCCTCCTCCCACCAGGCCTCCGACGAGGCCACCGTCGAGGGGTCCAACAACCCCCTCCTCGGCGGCGGCGGCACGGCGGACTCCGCTTGCAACAGCAACAGCAGCTACAACAAGCCCGAGAGCAGCTCCGTCCTCACCTCCGACGGCGACGGCGGCGGCGGCGGCTGCGGCGGCGACGGCGACGGCGGCGGGGGAGGAGAAGGGGGAGGGGGAGACAGGTCGCTAGGGTTCGCGGACGAGCTGATGGAGGGCGGGTCCCGAGCTCTCAAGGATGGCAACTACGTCGAGGCCACCGAGTGCTTCAGCCGTGCCCTAGAGATCAGGTTCGCTTTTTTTTTTTCTCCATTTTTTTGGCGCATTTTTCGTGGCTTTTTTGCTTGGTAGCTGCTCGTGTTCTGTCATTTGGGTTTTCTGTGTTTCGATTCACTTCGCTCCGTAATGCTGGTCGAGCACTGCTGCTTTGTAGGCGATTTGGCGAGTATTGATGTATGTTCTCGTTAGCTAGAGCTGCTGTTCTGTTCTGAAACCCAGGCCGAAAGGCTTTTCTTTTGTGTGGTTTTTATTTCCTTTTCTGTTACTCTTTACGTTTATGTAGATGTTCAGGAACTGAATTTGGGCATGCCCTTTATCGTCTAGTCGTAGAAGTAGTTCGGTGAAGATTTGGTTTGTATGCACCGTTCGCCCCGTCTTTGGATTTGCGCATCGGCTTGTATTGTCTCGTGAATTATGGATGATTATGGATGCGGACCTTTGGGCCCTATCTAGAATGGTAGCTACTTTTAGAATTTCTCTCTGCTATGTGAAGGTGCGGTGTATAGTGTTTGACTTCTGCCTTGATTATATGGACTCGGGACAAAAGAATGGGAGACCTAATTGTAATGTGTAGCACAAGTAACTGCCTTTGGTGACTTGTGTAGCGTTCGATCTATTTAAAACTTGTGAGTATGGGTCACTCTGATCACGATGATTGTATACCTGTCAATGTGTATCTCTTTTGGCATCGAGGATTGACTATATCTTCAGTTTTGGGGGCCTGTAGCTTGTTGATTCATTGCTTCATCTTTTTGTTTTCTGCCCTTCATGTGAATACTCTGTCATCAACTTTTTATGAAAAAAATTAGGGTGGCGCATCATGGAGAACTCGCCCTGGAGTGCGTCAGTTCATACTACAAGTATGGATGTGCGCTTCTATATAAGGCTCAAGAGGAGGCCGATCCATTGGGTGCTGTGCCCAAAAAGGACGCCCAAAGTCAAATATCTGGTAAAGATGGAGAAAGAAGTAACTTACGTGGTGAATCTTCTGTAGCTTCTGTTTCTAGTAATATTGATCAGGATGGAAGTTCACATCATCAGGATGGAGCAACAGATGATGGTACGTGCCATGTGTCTTGCTCATGAATTATCATTTTCCAAGCATCATTTACCTAAGGAATCTTTAGACTAGGGTAGTTTCACAAAGCATCACGTCTCTTCAGCAGCATCTATGAATGAAAAATCAGTAGCTCTCTCAGGCAGTTGGATGTTCATCAGGAATAATAGTACTATTGGATTATGATACCTTGTTTTTTGTGC
Source organism: Eucalyptus grandis (assembly GCF_016545825.1). NCBI lineage: Eukaryota > Viridiplantae > Streptophyta > Magnoliopsida > Myrtales > Myrtaceae > Eucalyptus > Eucalyptus grandis. The sequence continues at coordinate 23,348,263 of NC_052619.1, read as the reverse complement.
TAATCAATGATGGATCATTGGAAATATCTTGCTTGTTGGGTTACATGCCTAATTAATGTTTAGAGCTTCCCATAGGAAAATATCTGTGGTTCAAGCAAGTGAATGCAGGGTTTTATGGTTACTTTGTCAGAAAAGGTCAAGTGGAAAACCTGAGTGTTGCAGCTTTGCAGATCTTCCTTTAAAACTTACAACATGGCCCTGAGTGCAAGCTAGATCATGCTCAGTGTATTGTTAACCATTATTCCAATACTCGGTACTCATGATGGGTGCCTACTGGAGTCCTTGCACTCGTAGTGTGATAAATTTTATCCTCTGCTAGGAGCATAACTATCATGAAAAGCATCTGATATTTGTGGTTTATCTTCTTAAAGGATGAACCGGTATATTTTTCAACCAAGACATCTTTAGGCAGTTTATGATGTTTGGAAAGTTATTTGTTAGATAAGGACTCTGGCGCTATCATTGGCCTAGTAGGAAAAAAATCTTGAAAAAGATGATTGTGTTCTAACTTTCCTCCTGGAATACAGGAGGCAAATGATATGAATTGTTTTTCAGGCCTGCCTTGCCAGTACTTTGCATTTATTAAGAAAATTTTGAAAATTTTTCTTTGCGTTGATCATATCGCGTGACGACACCTGGAGAAAGCAGCCAATAAGAAGGGAGATTTTTGAAACTTAAAAGCTGGTTGAATGTGTGTCGGGTGAGCGATATGATTGGCTGGTGATTCAGTGTTAGCCTTGTAATCGATTCATAATATCTTTATGCCAGCCATGCTGGTGGTGTATTCCTCAATAAATACTTTGAAGCATGTCTTATCTGCTAGATCTGTTCTTGACCTTGTCCTCTGAAGTTAGGCACGATCCTTATTTTGCCGAATAAATAGGGAGACTGCACTTCCTTTTCTTCAGAGTGCGTGATATTGGTTATTTTCTGCACGCACTCAACAGTAGAGAGGCAGTCATCACTGAAAATCAGTAGGTGTCATTTGGGCTTTTATCTCATACTGTTCAGATGAGTAATTTGATGGAAGTTGTGCTGGCTGAACAGGATATATGAAGGAGGTGTAGTGGGACACTGTAACATTTATCGGTTGTGCTTTTCCTTAGGATGATAAGACAGAATGAGAAGCATTTCTTTCTATTCCTACTGATTTCCAGATATGGTTAAGGCCCACCATTCATGTTGCCCATATAATAGGTTCTGGAGGGAAGGACCAAGAAGAAGATGATGATGAGGATTCTGATGCTGAGGATCTGGCTGAAGCAGATGAAGATGAGTCTGATCTGGACTTGGCATGGAAGATGCTGGATATTGCAAGGGCAATCCTTGAAAAACATTCTGTTGAAACAGTTGAGAAGGTGGACATATTGTCAGCTCTGGCAGAAGTTGCATTGGAAAGAGGTGGGTCATGTTTTATTTTTGGTTGTGTAATTTGCTATTAATATAAACAAGGTGATTGACTATCGTCATCGCTTCTGGCTACCATGCAGAGGACATTGAAACTTCTCTCAGTGACTATCAAAAAGCTCTGTCCATGTTGGAGAAACTGGTTGAACCAGATAGTCGACAGATAGCAGAACTGTATCCTACTTTAGATTATTGTGCTAAGCATGGAAGTTTTTTCATAATGTTTCTACTTTTTTGTCAGTTATTTCTGAATTCAGAATGTCAGCTGTTAACGATTGAGCCTTTATCGGCAATTTCTTAACCTTATGATGTTAGAAACTTTCGGATATGCTTGTGTTTGGAGATTGGCTCTAAGACGGGTGAAGCCATTCCGTACTGCCAGAAGGCAATATCTATCTGCAAATCGCGGGTTCGTCGTCTTATGGATGAAGTGAAGGTTTCTTCTGAATCAGCAGTATCAGCTGTTGCTTCATCAGATGGAGATGTCAACCCATCATCCAGTGATTCACCTTCAGATAAGGCTTCAGCTGATAAGGAAGCTGAGATTAAAACATTAAATGGCCTCTCAAGTGAGCTGGAAAAGAAGGCAAGCTTATTTATTTATTTATTTATTTATTTTAGGAATTTCATATATTAAATTCTTTTTTCCTGTATTGTGGTGTAAAGTATGCTTCTTGACTTGCAGTTGGAAGATCTGCAACAGCTCGCTGCAAATCCGATGTCAATTCTCACTGAAATTCTTGGAATGGCATCTGCCAAGGCGAAGGAGATTGAGAAGAGAGGCGTCCTCAGCTGCTATGAGCTCTTCTCGTATAGGAACAGTCAACAGCAATGGGGATTTTGACTCCCCGACAGCATCCACTGCTCACACGAACGGTGCTGCTGGAGTCACTCATCTTGGTGTGGTTGGAAGAGGTGTCAAGCGAGTGTCAATGACAGCACAGTCTGGCCCAACAAAGAAACCTGCAGTTGATTCGTCCGAGGAGAAACGAGATAGTAATGATTCCTGAAGTTGTTTGATTCCCAATGTGACATAGTCCATGCTCAACCCTGCATAGCCTAGCATATATCTGGAGGTTCTATTACGGGATGCTTATTATAAATTGTGAACCTTGGTTAACTACTGTACTTCATACTTAATTGACTGCATCTAGGTTCTGTCTGTTGTTAGGATCCTTGTTTTTTTACAACTCACATATTGGAGTCATTTGGATATTTCGAAGGAAATTCATGCGGTAAGGCAATTGTCCCATGAAATCAGTTTTCCAACTTCATGATCAGATAACACCCCTGGAAGGTATTTGAGTGGCATTTAATTTCCTCTGGTATATTTCGAGTTTGTTCATGTCTATTTCAGTTGTTTGGTTGTTTAACGGTAGTGGCCTGTGCGTGCTGGGTCAGGAGGGAGGGTGTGGTTGGTATTGATTATTGTTTAGTGAAAGCATGAAGCCTAGTGTCCTGCCAGATGGGTTTCTCCTTTTTGCTTTACTCAGAATGCTAGACGATATATAATCTGCTATGCTTTGTGTTGACACCTAAATTTTTAGGGTTAATTTTTGCTATAAAATAAAAAAATCACATGGCATATAGTTTAGGGAAATTTTATTTTTGTGTTATATTGCATTAGGATTTTCACATATTTGGGTAATATACACTGCGAGGTGTATTTCGTGCAAAAGGGAATTTTTTGGATAGAATATGTGAAAAATACAAAAGAAATATCACATGTAGTGCAATGATATATTCAGAAAATTATGCACGAGTGAAATTGGAAATAAAATTTGCTTCAAAGATCTAAAATTTTCCCCTATAAAAGGCGTTGCACACGTACGGACAAAAGGGGGATTTTCGAAATTTTGAAGAGCAATTACGTGAGGAGTTCTTGGGGTCTGGTGAGCGGGGATTCGAAAGAAAAATCAAGAAAAAATTGCTTTCTTCCGTTTGTCTTTGGTTTGTCTTGAAGAGAAAAAAAGTCAGAAAAAAAAGAAAAGAAAAGTCATGTCTGCAGAAGGGAAACAGTAGAGAGAGAGTACAGAGACAAGGAGTGACGTGAGAGAAAAAAAAAAAAAAGAAAAGGGGACGCCACTGTTCATCTTCCTCGCCGGGTTGCCCACCTGCCGCCGCCGGCGCGTGCCAACGTCGTCGACAGCGCAAGCACCGCCTCCACCGGCTACCTCCGCATCTCCGCGCGGCCGCACCACCACGATCCGCCTCCACCGCGTCGTCGGCCCCGTGAGCGGCGCCTTGCCACCGACACACGATGCAGGAGTCCCGCCGCCCCGCCGCGGCAGACCCGAAGCGGCCGTCGTTCGTCCCACCTCGCCGCGGCAGATCCGCGATCCAGACGTCCGGATCTCTCCACCTGCAGGTCCGAAGCTCCGGTGCCACATTAAGAAGGGCCATGGCTCAGAAAATTGATGCAGCTCAGTTGGAGGAACATTTATCTTATCGCCATGGATCTGGCAACGATGACAACTCCGTACATGCTTGATGCAGTCACTTTCTAGTGTGAGCCAATAGTAGCCTAATCTCATAATCTTCTTGGCCATCATGTGCCCATTCATATGAGGACCACATATTCCTTCGTGCACTTCTTGCATGATTTGAGTGGCTTTGGTTGCATCCACACACCGTAACAAAACTGAATCATAGGATCTCTTGTACAAATTCTCACCACTGACGAAGAATTTTGAGGCCATCTTCGTGATGTACTTCCTATCAGAAGGAGTGCTTCCTTTGGGAAATTCCTGCCTTTTAATGTAGTTCATGATATCGTAATACCACGGTTTTCCATCAGGTTCTTCCGTTATAATCATACTGATGGCGAAGCCGGCAACACCTCTATCTTCAAAGGCTCAACCTCTAACCCATCGGTGACTTGTAACATAGATGACAAAGTCGCGAGTGCATCCATAAATTGATTATGAGACCTTGGCAAGTATTCAAATGAAATTTCTTCAAACTCCTTTACCAGATCTTCTAAGTACTTGTGGTACGGGAGCAACTTGCATCCTTGGTCTTCCACTCACCTACGTACGTAATATGATCGGTGCCGAATCTCCAAATACCATTAACTTGGCCACACCCATCTCGATTGCGGCTTGAAGTCCGGGATGCAAGCCTCATACTCGGCCACATTGTTAGTGCATGGGAATATCAATTTTGCAGCTACCGGATAGTGCTGTCCATGCAGGGGATATCGAACTGCGATGCAGAACCAGACAAGTTTACGCTCCATCAAAGAACATCTTCCATGAGTCTTCATTTACACTCAAGACACGGTCATCAAAGGAAACCATCATCGTGATTAGAAACTTCTGAATTTCCGGCCAATAGATCGGCGATCACTCGACCCTTAACCGACTTTTGTGGCATGTATTGCACATCAAATTCCGAAATCAAAATTTGCCATTTGGCCAACTTACCCACCAAAGCTGGCCGATCAAGTAAGAACTTGATGGGGTCATTCTTAGTCACGAGGAATGTCGGTAATGCGGTGTGTATTGTCGCAATCTATGCAATACCCACCCAATGCCGCACAAGTCTTTTCAACATCAGAATATTTTAGCTACGATACGGTGAACTTCTTACTCGAGATAATAAATGGCTCGTTCTTTTTATCCACAGGACTTTCTGAGCCAACATTGCACCCAATGACTCACTATGAACGGTGAGGTAGAGAATCAAGGGTGCCCGGTGATGGTGGGACAAGAACGGTGGATTCATCGAATAGTGCTTTAACTTGTTGAACGCTTCTCGACACTCATCATCCCGTTGACTCGCGCATTCTTCTTTAGGAGCTTGAAGAATGGCTTGGCGGTTTCGAGTTGGGCAATGAACCGGGCTATGTAATTCGTCTTCCCGGGAGGCTCCGAACTTCTTTCACTTGTTGATGGAGGTTGCAATTCGCATATGGCCTTAGCCTTGGATGGGTCAATCTCAATCCCCTTACGCTTACAATGAATCCGAGTAATTTACCGGATGTTGCCCCGAACACGCATTTAGTGGGATTTAGCCGAAGCTTGAATTCACGGAGTCGATCAAACAACTTCTTCGGGGTTTCTACATGGCTTCTTCCGGGCCGAGTCTTTGCAATCATATCATCAACATAGACTTCAATCTCTGATGCATCATATCATGGAATAGTGTTACCATGGCTCGTTGGTAAGTTGCCCCCGCATTTTTGAGTCCGAAGGGCATGACCTTGTAATGAAAGGTCCCCACGGGGTGATAAATGCGATCTTCTCCTTGTCTTCCTCCTTCATCCTTATCGATTGTATCAGGAAAACCCATCCATAAATGAGAATAGTTCAAATCCGGCGGTACTATCCACGAGGACATCTATGTGAGGCGGCGGGAAATCATCTTTTGGGCTAGCCTTGTTCGGATCTCGATAGTCGACGCAAACTCGAACTCGACCATCCTTCTTCATCACCGGCACGATATTAGCCACCCATTCGGGGTATTGTGAGACTTCAATGAATCCCACCTTGAAGCTTCATCACCTCTTCCTCTATCTTCTTTGAGAGCTCGGGCTTAGTTCTCCGGAGCCTTTGCTTCTTAGGTGGTACGTCCCGGATTAGTAGGCAAGCAATGCTCGACGATTGATGGGTCTAAACCAGGCATGTCGGCATAGGTCCATGCAAAGACATCCTGGTATTCCTTTAGTAGCCGAGTTAGGCGCTCGGCCTCGTCTTCGGGAAGATTTGCCCCAATTTTAATTTCTTTGACTTCTTCGGTGTCACCTAAATTAATAGTGACGATCTGCTCGGATGTGAGAGCCTTGGCTTTTTCATGTTGCTCCCAGCTTCGCTGCACCTCAATGGAATCTTCATTCAAGTCATCGAGGTCGTCAATGTCAGCATTTGTTGCATTGGGCTGGGCCATTTCCATACTTTTGTATGCCGTAAGATTGCTCTGAGACATGAAGTAAATAAATTAGAAAGACGAGACAAAGTAATCTATGCTTTTGTTTTTATGTTTTTGTTGTTTTTTTTTTTGTTGTTTTTTTTGAAATTTTGGCAAAAACATTTTTTTTTTAAAACATTTTAACATGAGAAAGCATGATGGAGCCCAGGCCTCAGAATTCTCCTTGGATTTTCTTTTTCTTTTATCGGCTGGATATCATCACCGGGCTGGTTTGGTGTACCTCATCATGCCCTCAAAATAAAACTTGTAATTTTATTGATATTCATCAATCAATTACATTTATTGAATGGAAATGCAATTTTCAAGCCCTAAAAAGAAAGCGAAAAGGAAGAAATCAAAAACAAGCCCTAGAAAGCGATAAAAATTCCCGCGCAGGGGAATGTAAGAAAGCAGTAAATGAGTTACTCTTGTGGGCTAGAGCCCATCTTCTCCTGAGGTCCTTCGTCAATGGCCCCTATGAAGACATCATCGAAGAGACTAGAGATTCCTTCCAATGCATTTTCGGGGTTTTCGATCTCCGGGGTGTCGGATCATCCATGCCACCCCATCCATCAGGGACAATGTCGCGGGGATCAATATAGAAACCGGGAGGAGCCGAATACTTCACCGGATAGTCGAATTTTCCGCTTGGCTGCCCCGGGGTATCTATTACTTCTGCTTCATCCTGCATCATTACGGGAGGACCGGGGGAATGTCTCGCGAATGTTTGGGAGTATTGGGTTTTGCCTTTCTTGCACATGTGGTCGGGTGGCGGGTTTCGCCTTTCTGTCTTCGTCCTCCCGAACTTTCCCCAACTCTTCGATGGTACCCTAATCCCGGCACGGGACCTCGAGGGGCTTCAATGGGGTTTCGAATCCCGACCATTTCTTCCAAGGCCCTTTGCCGGGAATAAAACCATTCCCAACCATCATCCTTCCTACCATTAGAGTAGCATTTGAAACTTCGGGAGTTGGTGGTGGTGAGTCTCGAGAAGCATGAATAGTGGATACCAACTCAAATGAGTGGTAGCTCGATTCGAACTCAAAGTCGGCTCTACATAGGGGATAGCTTGTCTCATGATAAATTCGGTGATCTTCTTCGCCATAGACGGTGACTAGCTTCCCTTTGATTACGAATTTCACAGGCTTGATGTAGACTTGATGGTACCGCGGAGTATGAATCCGGGGACGACCCGGCGGGAAATTAAAAGCGTAGGGATATCCATTACCCGGAAAGGAACATTGAAAACCACCGGCCCTATTTGCACATCGAGGTGAATCTCCCCAAGCACCTCCTTCTTTGTACCATCAAAAGCTCGGACGAAGTCTTTGCGGCATGTATCTGGACGGAGTCCACCTTAAGGCGATGAAGAGTGGCCGGTGGACATATGTTTAGGGCGGACCCATTATCAATGAGTACTCGAGACACATGAGAAGCCTTATGCTTGACGGATACATAGAGTGCCTTGTTATGCCCCTACCCTCAAGAGGGAATTCCTCATCGAAAAAGGCAATCATGTCCTTAAGAAGGATCGATCCCACAAAGTCTTCCAACTTGTGCCTCGACCGTTTGGTACACGAATTTCACTTAACACCTTCATTAGAGACTTTTGATGCACGGGGGATGTAGCGGGAGTTCAAGCAAAGAAATGCAGGCGGGCATCTTTCGTAATGAATCTTGTTCGACCACCTTGTACTCGCTTGCTTTGATCACGGCCGAAACTCCTTAACCTCTTCATCGGTGACGGGTTTTGCGGGTTGAGTATTAGTTTGAGAATAAGTCCGACCAGACCTTGTAACGAGGTCAACATCTAGGTCATAGGACCAAGGGACCGCCTTATTGTTGACATATTCATACGGTTGAGGCATTTCAATCATTATCTCATCGTCGGATGCATCTTCAAGTGGGGGCATGTCCACGAGTGAAGGATCAACTTCCTCTTTATCGGCATTGAGCGCCGCTTGCTCCTCCTCCCAATCAATAATGATGGGGGAAATAGTGGAAACTATAGAGTTATGGTCGGCATAAACGATGATTCCGTCATCCACCATCCTGGTGACTCTTTCCTTCATCGGTGAAAGAGGAACATCCTCTGATCTGGATAATATCCAGCTCTTACCAAGCCATTGTAAGCATCTGCCACATGTACCTTCGAGTTCTTGATTCGACCAACTTCGGGCTCTAGGATAGCATTGACCGTACCTTCATGCTCCGTGCGGATTTTCTTGACGTTTGGTGAGCGATGAAAAATGAAAAGGCCTTTGTGTCCAAGAGGTTTTGGATCTTGTGTTTCAAGGTGAAACATTCATCAGTTGAATGTCCCAATTCACCGCTATGATAGTCGCACTTCTTCGTCGAGTCGTAACTACGAATGCTTTCGCGGTTAGGGCGCTTTGGTTCGCTAGTAAGCAATCCTTTCTTTCTTAGAATTGCCAACACTTGGGATGGAGATCCGGGGAGAGGAGAGAAGCGCCTTCTTGCTTGGGCAAATGATTGACGGCCGGTAGCTTGCATTGCTTTGGATTCATCTGGATAGCCGGGTGCGATTGGCATTTTCTGGCTATAAGCCATATTTACGTCTACGGCGGTCTCCTTCTCTTTCTTGGCGGAGAATCTTCTACTCGATGGTTCGGTAAACCATCCTTCCCTTATTCCCATCTCGATTTGTTCCCCCACGAAATAAGCTGATTGAAGCTTTCAACGTACGTCTTTGGCCATCCGAATACGAAACTCGGATGGGAGAGTTTTGATAAATAACTTCATCGGCTCCTTGTCGGTAGGCTCGGGGTGATTTGAGCTGCAGTTTCGCCATCTCACGGCATACTCTTTGAATGACTCGCTCCTCTTTTTCTCCATCCTCTCGAGATCCTCTCGGGAAGGTGCAATATCCATGTTGAACTTGTATTGTTTGAGAAATGCGTCAGCCACTTCATTCCGGAGTGTCGAGTAGGTTCACATTCTTCATGACATACCAATTTAGTGCGAGGCCCGAGTCAAACTTGCATGGAATGATTGGATCATGAGAGGCTCGTTTTTGACATATTGAGCCATACGCACATGGTACATCGAAGATGAGCTTTTGGGCGGGAAGTACCATCGTATTTCTCAAAATCCGGCATTTTGAATTTCTTTGGCATCTTGACTTTCTCGTACACGGACAAGTCGAGACGGGAGTGAACTCGTGACTCTGCGGTTGTTTCAACTTTTCTTCCATTTTAGCAAAGCGTTCATCACCTTTCCGTCTTAGGGATGTTGACAAGCTTAGCCTTTTCCACATTGATCGAGAATGGATCATCTTCCGGTCCGGGCATGTCATCGTCAATCGTTTGAACCTTGTTTGCTTGCTTTGGGATAACCACTTCGGGAAGAGCGGGTGCAGGCTTTGGATTTGCCTGGAGGAATTGGAGTTGATCCGTCACAAGTTGTAAGGCGAGTACTTGTTGGAGTTGAGTCTCCACGGCGGAGACACGATCACGCATTTCGGTTTGTTCAGCCATTCTCGCTCTTAATCGCGTGATGATGGGCGAACGTGACGGATCCGTTATCACCTAAAAATTAAGAAATGAACACAAATAAGTATCTCATATGAAAATACGCCGATCCATGGCAATACTCTAGAAATTTTATTTATCAATGGAGCTTTTGACAAGCCTAGAAATTTGATATGTCCTAAGCAAACGAACTAGGAAAGTAAATGACTCAAACTCCTAAACATTAATCTAAAAATGAGAATAGCAAGATTGATTCAAGCACTTCATTTGGCTTGATCAATATACATTCGGGACACCATTCGACGCAATCGTTTGTTCTCCTCTTGAGCTTTTTCAGCAACTCTTTTGAGGCGTTTATTCTCGGCTTGATTGGTGATCTTCAACGGCGCCTCCGGTATCTTCGGAAGCGGCTTCTCGGGAATCTTGTGTTGTTGGATGTACTTAATCGAGGCATAGTACTTCCTTTCTGTGCCTTTCAACTCCTCCTCGGGCCATTTGAGCTTTCGCGGATGGCACATGTCCCACATTGATTTGATAGTGAGAATGGAATCTTCATGGCCTCGGCTTCCATCGACAAAACTGACTTGGAGTGGCTCTACTTGTAACGCCGGGAAGCTCTTGCACGACTTGATATTGACGAGTCACCTAGTCGGATAGTACTCCAATGCTCCGGTGAATCCCAATAGAGGGATTGGGCCAACTCCTCCACACGAGAGTCTCGCTACCCGAACTTGGAACCATTTAGCATGCCATAGGAAACCCTTGGAAGTTGAAAGCTAGCCACCTAGAATAATGATAATCCGGTGCATGTTTTTGGTTGTTCTCAAATCTCATAATAGGGTGGTTGGAATTACTAACATCATGTATAGTCATTAGACCACCAAACCCTTTATATGTGAAAGAAACCAAATTTGTAAAAGTTCGGGAGAGGAATGGAGAGTCTTATCGCCACCTCTTTTGAAATGAGTGAGGGAAAGGAAAGTTTCGGTTAGAATAGTGTTTACAAAATTCTTTCCTTCCAACACTTGTTTAACTAATTGAGCGATCAAAGGGTTAATAGCATTCTTGCGATAAGGGAAAACTATAAACCCAAAGAAAGCCAAAAGGAAAACCCTTCGCATTTGAGATGAAGTGCCTTTCTCAAAACATTGTTTCGAAAAGATAAAGGACATGCATTGCGGTTAGCCTTTAAAACCTTTCTTAAATCGTCTTCCTTAATTCTCGGAAAATCGGATAAGGTCATAACGGGATCTATTCCGATAGGTGGACTAATCAATTCAGCTTTCAAGGATTTTCCTATGGCAATGCTATACTCTTCCAAGGTGGGAGTGAGCTCATGCTTACCGCCGAAGATAAAAGTAGAAGTCTCGGGGCACCAACGGTGGGCGAGTGCTTGGACGAGGCCGACATGGATGTTGATACGCAGCGGCGGAAGTAGTCGACCAATATGTGACTCTACAAACGCGGCCATCTTGATCTAACTTGTCCCACCAAATGCTAAGCTCTTCCCTTGGAGGAAAATAATTCGAATGTCCGGTGTCCCCATTGTATATTGATCAAGACTCAGGACAATCCTAATGCCATGGACCGACAAAATAATGCGATAAAGTAAGTAAATTGCAAAGGCCAAAAATTTAGAGAACTTACTTTACCAATGATGGGCAATCACATAGACATGCGCATGTTAAGTGGCTCGATTTCTACACTATAAGGCTTATCAAAGTGAAGCCACAAGGATGATCGGACTAGCCACGAGCTTGTGGACTATGTCGGGTCCTCATGACTCCGGCTTGATCAAAGAGCCGACCCGGGTCGCGAGCATGCGGACAGTGGGTACTCTTGACACCATGAAAGAAACCGGGATTGAGATGGGCGACTCGTACCGCGATCATGCGGTCGGAGTGGCAAACATCTCAATACCATCTAGATGATCTAATGCGGCCCGGTCCGGCGGCGGGTTGTGTGTGCAATAGTGTAGTGCTAGATGCAAGGCATGCACAACATTTTATATCAAGCAACACTTCATATATGAAAATAAACCATACATTCCTACACCTCCCTACAAAACAAAGGTTAGCAAACACTTCCCCTTATACCTCCCATCCTGCAAAAACATTTAACACCTTAAATGTTAGGGACGTACACAGGATCCTCGCTGCCAAACAAAAACATTTTTTCAAAAAGAAAATTGGCCTAAGTCCACTAAAAGTTTTAACTCAAGTCCCAGTAGTCGCCAAGGCATCGCGACCAATTTTTCGGGGTGTGAACCACCTAGGGTTTGGCTAATGGATTGTTAAGCCTAGACTTAACTCGGGCTCTCCCAAGCCCATACCAATTCGCGACTTAGGTTTGAATTGTTAACATGCAATTGATTTTCAATTAGGAGTCGCCACTAATCTATTTTTGGTGGGTCGATTAGAAACCCAAGTAAAATAATGGGAGAATTATTTTACTCCTACGAACTCAGAGACTATGGAGTACGGGGACTTGGTTACGCTAAAATTCTCTAACGCCCTTTCGGTACCTTTCTTTTTATTTTAATAAATGTTTGGCAAACGGTTTGGATTGATTTTAAATCTATTTTCCTAACATGTGAGGTGACCATGCAGGTGCACAAACCAATTTAACACTCAAGAAAGCAAATGAATAAATTGCGGGACTTACCTCAAAGCAACGAAAGCATACGCAATGTTAAATTAAAATCCACATCAACAACCCTAGATATGGTTTCTAATTAACACACAATTTTTATTTTGTTTTCACTTTTTAATGAAAATCATGCAATATGCAATGCAATATTAACTAAATGACCTAATTCTAATAACATGTAATTTGAATGGCCTAGCAAAAATAATAAATGTCATGCATCTCAATGAATTCTAACCCTAATGACGTGCATATGACAATTTTTCTTTTTCCTAAAAGAATACATTTTTATCCTAAAAAATAAAGACAAATCAACCTATGGCATTTTTTATGTTTTTTTTTTTTATGAAATTCGAAATTAGGTGAAATATGAAAATTACCTAATTAGATTAAGATCCTATTTAATTTATATTAAGAATTAGGTTGAGCCACATCCTAATTTAAACTAAAATATTATCTTAACCTAGATAATCCTAAAATGCAATCCATTTAATAAAATACCTAAACCTATAGTAAATTAAGAAATTATCTAAATTAACTTAAGTGCAATTTCTATCCTAATATGCAATGACGTGCAAAATGTACCCTAATTCTACATGAATTATGCATGATGATTTTTTATGTTTTCCTTTTTTCCTTTTTTTTTTAAATTTCAAAATTAATAATTGCCAAATAATTAAACATGCAATCCAAATTAAAAGAACTAGCAACCTAAATGAATTGATTTGATTTTTTTATTTTTTTAAAATTCGAAATAAAATACCTATTGTGAACATGCAAACCCTAAAGCTACATTTTCTATTTTTTTTAAGAAAATTAATTTAAGCAACACCACATCAAATCAAGCCATATTGATACACAAATTGACGAACCATATCTCGAGCATGAGATCGGGTTGGCCAATTTCACATAAATCACGAATCGGATCTCGGCGGGAGATCGGATTGGCAATTTTTAAGTGATTGCGAGTCGGATTCGAGCTTGAAAATCGGGCCGAGAATCACTAATTTCCAGGCAATTTCATGTCATGGAATTTCAATTTCAGATTAAGGAATAATTACACTAAAAGATAAAATAAAATAGCAAAAATAATTAAAAAAATAAAATAAAGAAAATACCTAAATTTTCTTTCACTTCTCTTTTCTTTTCCTTTTTCTGAAAAAGAAAAAGAAAAAGAATAAAATAAAATAAAGCTGGTGGGTCCCGGCGAGGGAAGCCTCCGGCTAGGGTTCCGCGAGGCGTGACGGCGCGCGCACCGGGGGCTTCGGCGCGGGTCGTCGGGACGGCTCGCGGTCGTCGGGGCGGAAAGAGGACCGCGGGCACAGGCTGGGTGCGGGCGTCGCGGCGGCACGGCGGTGTCGGGACGGGGCACGGAGCTTCGGACTGCGGGTGGAGAGATCCGGACGTGCGGATCGCGGATGCGCGGCGAGGTGGGACGAGCGGCGGCGCCTGTCCCGACACCGCCGTGCCGCCCCGCGACGCCTCCCGCACCCGCCCGGCCGCGGTCCTCTTCCGCCCACGACCACGAGCTGTCCCGACGACCCGCGCCGAAGCCCCACAGTGCCGCGCCGCCGTCACGCCCTCGCCGGAACCCTAGCCGGAGGCTTTCCCCTCGCCGGACCCCCGAGCTTTATTTTATTTTATTCTTTTTCTTTTTCTTTTTCAGGAAAAAAAAAAAGAAAAGTGAAAGAAAATTTAGGTATTTTCTTTATTTTATTTTTTTAATTATTTTGCTATTTTATTTTATCTTTTTAGTGTAATTATTCCTTAATCTGAAATTGAAATTCCATGACATGAAATTGTCTGGAAATAGTGATTCCTCGATCCCGATTTTCAAGCTCGAAATCCGACTCGCAATCACTTAAAATTGCCAATCCGATCTCCCGCTCGAGATCCGATTCGTGATTTATGTGAAATTGGCCAACCCGATCTCATGCTCGAGATATGTTCGTCAATTTGTGTATCAATATGGCTTGATTTGATGTGGTGTTGCTTAAATTAATTTTCTTAAAAAAATAGAAAATGTAGCTTTAGGGTTTGCATGTTCACAATAGGTATTTTATTTCGAATTTTAAAAAATAAAAAAATCAAATCAATTCATTTAGGTTTGCTAGTTCTTTTAATTTGTTGCATGTTTAATTATTTGGCAATTATTAATTTTGAAATTTAAAAAAAAGGAAAAAGGAAAAACATAAAAAAAAATCATCATGCATAATTCATGTAGAATTAGGGGTACATTTTGCACGTCATTGCATATTAGGATAGAAATTGCACTTAAGTTAATTTAGATAATTTCTTAATTTACTATAGGTTTAGGTATTTTATTAAATGGATTGCATTTTAGGATTATCTAGGTTAAGATAATATTTTAGTTTAAATTAGGATGTGGCTCAACCTAATTCTTAATATAAATTAAATAGGATCTTAATCTAATTAGGTAATTTTCATATTTCACCTAATTTCGAATTTCATAAAAAAAAAAAAAAAAAAATGCCATAGGTTGATTTGTCTTTATTTTTTAGGATAAAAAATGTATTCTTTAGGAAAAAGAAAAATTGTCATATGCACGTCATTAGGGTTAGAATTCATTGAGATGCATGACATTTATTATTTTTGCTAGGCCATTCAAATTACATGTTATTAGAATTAGGTCATTTAGTTAATATTGCATTGCATATTGCATGATTTTCATTAAAAGTGAAAAAAAATAAAAATTGTGTGTTAATTAGAAACCATATCTAGGGTTGTTGATGTGGATTTTAATTTGCTAAGGATGCTTTCGTTGCTTTGAGGTAAGTCCTGCAATTTATTCATTTGCTTTCTGAGTGTTAAATTGGTGGTTTGCGCACACAGCCACCCACACATGTTAGAAAATAATTTAAAATCAACAAGCGCACTTAACATTTATTAAAATAAAAGAAGGTACCGGGAAGGGCGTTGAGAATTTTAGCGTAACCAAGTCCCCGTAAATCCATGGTGCACCAGTTCGTAGTGAGTAAAATAATCTCCCATTATTTTACTTGGGTTTCTAATCGACCCACCAAAAATAGTTAGTGGCGACTCTAATGAATCAATTGCATGTTAACAATTCAAACCTGAGGTAATGAGACTGGGAAGCTGAGTTAGTCTGCTAGCAATCCGTCCAAACCACTAGTGGTTCACACCCCCAAAATTGGGTCGCAACACTTTGTCTTCGTCTTTGGTTCCTCCGGTGGAGTATTCCGTGTGCGTGATCGTTTATATCGGTGGATATTCATTCCATTGGACTCCTACTTATTAAAATTATCATCGTTTCTGGTAATCTAGTTTTTATGTAACTTCATATTGTCTGTAATTTGTCTGCCGAGACAAATTAATACAGTGTACAAATCATGCTGTCGAATTTTTCTTGTGTAAGTTGAACACTCCGTCTTTACGGAGTCAATTAAAAAGTGATTGCGACTTGGAACTTTCAAATTCATCAAGGCATGTAATATCTACGATGTGCCGGAAGGGCTGTGCTACTGCTCGATGTGGTGCAGATTCTCGAAGGGTAACGAAAGGCATACAACACTTGCCAGCGACAAGGGCAAAGGGCAAGCAGATGCCATTTTGCCTAGTCGCTGAGGAGGGGCCTTCGATTTTGATGTAGCGAGCGAACCTTTTTCCCAAGCGAACACATGATAACGGGAAATGATGTAACGTAAAGCAACGCCCTTTTGTCTGCACGATTGTGTCCGTGAGGGATCGTCTAGTCCTACGCCAAGGGAAAAAGAACAGACGGAAACTTGTCAAGAACGACAAGAGTAGGTCCCTTCTGCAAAAATTAAATGGCCGTTGTGCTCCTCGACAGCGTAGATTTGTCGGTCTGTTTCCCGTACTACGCGAGCTTAAAGTAATAAGAACGATGACAAGAATGATGGCCAAGCTGATGACGTTCTTACAATGAAATTGCATCATGTCGACAGCCACGGCCACCACATGTTACTGTCCATTTTCGATGGTGTTTAAGAGAACTTATACCTAATTCATGACTTTGAGCGGCCGGACCAAGGATGTTAATCGAATGGATAAAGCAAGGTGGGTCACGAATGCTGCATTGTGTGCACGAAAAAACCAGAAGATGTGAACAAAGAGAATTTGCTGTTCAATAAAAGACACGACAGATCGATATTTCTTATGACGCGATATTTGCTATATATAGCTGTACCGGGGAAATGAATGTTGTGAATTTCAACATAGGAAGTGTCTTGTGACATTGTATAGGAGCGTCGATACAATGTGCTACAAGGTCGACTGCAAGAAGTGCGGGAAGTACACATGGGGTGGCTGCGGCAAGCATCTGACCACCCTCTATAACAGCATCGAGAAGGGCAAGCACTGCATGTGCACCTCGTGGCCCGGCGTCGTTATGCCCTCGTCGACGTCGGAGCAAGCATCAGCTTCGTCTGCTGCTGGTACAGCTCCATACACATGATCTTCCGTAGAAATCACATAGATCGGGGTGAAAAGAAATCAGAATTTTGCTTCTTCAAAAGACGTTTGCTTAGCCCAAATCGGGGTAGTCAAACGATGTTGATTTCACATAGGTGCACTAGTTTCTACCCCAGTTTGCTTCACTAGAGGCCGATTACAATCGAATGGCATGCTTTATTCTCTTGGACATCCTTACTTTTCATTTCGACTGCAAATGTTCAAGATGTCATATCGTTTTTCAATCTTTATCCTCATTTTTTTCTAGCACAGGGAGAATCTGTCTCATGTCACCATGTTCCTTTCATTTTACTTTGTGCAGGTAAGTAAGATGGGAGATCTTCAAGATGCACGAAGTCCCCCAACGTTCTTAGATCTTGGTGGGGGCTAATGAAATCAGAAGCACTAAATAAAGAGGAGAGAGAAAACCCTAGTAGCGTGGACACGATCGTGTCCCTTGTTTTTATGCAACATCATAATTTTTCCAATGCTTGGCTTGGAAGACTGGCGTGTCGGTAGATAGACAGAGATTGGGAATAAATGATGGCGGAGGGTTCGGGCGTGGTCAACGTAAATTGACCAATGATGCTCGAATCAGTGTGGTGTCGTGCTGCTGCTCACGAGCATGTAAAATATTCAAAAGTTGAAACCCCGTGCAGAGTGCATCGTGCTATAATCTATATGCGTAAACGCCCCCCACTCGATCATCGGTTTCTGGTGCTTTCTTCTTGGACGGTTTCCGGTGGTTCTCGTGCTCTTTTTCAGCCTTCTTTTCTAAAACCCACTTGACCTTGACTTAAGATAACCCACGACAGCCTACCCCCACAGAGAGAGAAGAGAGAGAGAGAGAGAGGTTTTGAAATTCAGGCGCTAAGAAAGTTGGCCTAAGATTCTAGCAGAGAACATGGCCATGACATAAAATATAGCAGCAAATCACGTTCTTGTTTCTGGGCCTTTTGGCTTGGAACCTTTGGCCTCTTGCTGTCTTCTCTCCAATGTCGTGTTCTTGGAAGGGAAGAAGAACCCTACGTGCGCATAACCCACAAGGGCTTTGCTCCAAAACCTCCAGCTTATCCAATGATTAGCCGCCAAAGCGCGTGAACTCGAGCAAAACCGAAAGGCCATCCTCTCGCGCAAATTACACACATCCCTGATCTTTCGTGACGTCCGGATCGCGCTCGAACGATCTGGCGATGTCCGGCTTCCGTCGAGTGGGGTTCCCTTTCCTTTTTCCGCAAATCATCATCCCGGTCATTATCATTAGCCCATGTATAAGCACAGGTCATGCTTAATCATGCGCTAATCATGGTTTTTAAAGGACCCTTTTGGTACTGTCCTGCAGAGCCTTCGGCAGGCCTACTCAGCAACCACGTTGTGGGGGCGTTCTGGTTCTTGCTCAGATTCTCCCGTCATCAACTCATTAATACGACCATAAATGCAGGAGCCATAAAGGGGCGCTAGTGCTGGTAGGTGGAATGGAATTTAAATGGGGCGATTCGGGTTCTGGATTAGGACCGCGGGTGAGACAAACGTTCAAAAGCAAGACTCGAGCTCGAATTTATTGCTGTCAGGGTGTGCGTTTTCCAGTTTCATTTAGATTTCATTTGAAATCTACTCATTAGGAACATTTAAGATCTAGAACCTATAACCTAAAATATATATCATGTCATAAGTTTCAGGATCGAATTCGAGATTTATTATACTCTACTTATATTATTAATTGAACGATTACGATGAATTATTATATTTAATAACCACTATTTGTTATTACAATTCACTTATTATAACTATGAAATATTAATAAAATAAAAGGTTAAGTCATAAAATGAAAATTCAGACTAATGATTTCAAATTATGCACTTACTATTAGACGCCATGAAATGTCACAGAATCGCATAAAAATATAAATCAAGAAAAACACAAAAACTTGTTCCAAATTCTAGATTGGAAACCTGGAGTTAGAACCTATCTATCGAAGTTAGTTAATTTAGAACTAACACTGTATACCTTAGACCTGAAATCAAATAGGCTCCAATCGGTTCAATTTTTCGGTTCCAGGTTCTAGGTTTTATCTTGATATCATGCTCATCCCTAACTACTAGAGATGTGAAAAAGATCGGCAGGGGCATTCATGATGTCGTCGAGCTGTCTATCTTGTATGGGGTCATGAGGTGCCTGTGAGCAAGCATAATTCATATCCTCCTACGACGTCCACGGTGCGAATCGGAACGCACGTTAGGAGTCCAACTAAGAACTCCAATGTCCACCACACGGAGAGAAAAAAAGAGGAAGCTGGCCTTCGGGAAAACCCCGTTTTGTCTTGTACTGTCTCGCTAGCTGGAGCGACAATCTCTCGCTCTATTTATTGACAAGGACCTAACCAATTTTTTCAAAAGGAAGAGAGCGCTTTGTGCAATAAGAATTTACACGAGGTATAGAGGCAGGCAGACAGACTGGCTTTACATCATCATCCATCTTCAATCAAAGTTTTGATGGAGGATCTTGCGGCATGAGACTAGGATATGCCAATTATCTCGACCGTGCCCGTGAAATTAGGACCAAGTCCTACTTAACGCTTGATAAGGCATGTCGAACCGAGGTTTCGTAAACTCCAAATTAGATATTGATACCGTCATTGTGAGATCTGAGTCTTATAACTGAGCTCATAGCAGACACGCATGTTGGACTTGTTGAGTTGCATTTCTAGGAGAACCTCTCGAACTAGACAAAGATGAGAAGTTGGATGAATGAGTACGGGGAGAGCTCTACAAAGTCCAAAGTGATGTACCCTTTGGTGAATTTGAAAATGTTTGAATTACCACTTTTTTTTTTTTTCAAGAAAAGACTTGTTCAGCACTACGTTTATGGGTCACGTACAAAGTTTGGTGCCCATCACTTCTATTTTTTTTTTAAAAAGGACCGCCCTTTAAAAACAAAAAACAAGACAATAACTTTCACGGACACGAGAAAACTAGGGAAATAATTATGTAATAAAACCCTTTTTCTATTTTTGTTTTTCACATCAGGCAAAACAAAGTTTGTATTCACGATCAAAAGATGCAGGAGAGGGACATGACCTATGGGGCCTTGAGACAAGCAAAGCGCATTAAATCACCTCGATAAGTACGTCCCTAGATTAGTGCAGCCAAGCATTGGCCAGAAAATTTAAAAAAAAAAAATGACGTGGGTATCTATTTTACTAAAGCAAAATGTACTAACGCCCCTCTCAAGTTCCCGATCGGTATACGGAACATCGAAAGTTCTTCTTGTCCATTGAAATCTCGCATTTTTTCGAGCATTAAACAAGTGTCAAATCTACTAGGTGAGCAATGTGCGCAGCCGCGCATGTCACATGCCAATTTGCTTTTAGGAACGGATCTTCAAAGAGAGTAAATCTTGTTCATTGATAGTAAAACATTAAAGGCCCGCGGGTTACGGCGTTTCTTGTAGAAATTGCGGAAACATTCGAGAAACCACTCTCCATCGGAAACCCTAGATTCATCACTGATCTGCTGAGGTGTTGGTAAGCTAATGGATAATGATGATGATGCTTGGTAAATGCTTTCTATAGTCTTAGGATTAAATAAAATCCTAAAGAGGGACTTGCCATTCTAGTCCTCCTTCTCTCTCTCTCTCTCCTCTCCCCTTTCCCTTCCTGGCTTTTTGACCTTTCAGAAAAATAGAGATAGAGGGAGTGGGGAAGTGGGTGAGATTCTGCCCTCTTGACTCCTGTTTTTCTCCATTCTCCAAAGCAAATAAAGACTTTTTCTCAAAAGAAAAACCAAAAGAAATCATCACCCCTCACCCGATCCCCTTTTTAGGTAATTAAAAAAACCGAATTTCGTTTTAACTTAAATTCCCCCCCGTTTTGTCCGTTCCCTGTTCCTGGATTCCACTCCCTACCGGGCTACCCCGCTCTCTCTCTCTCTTCCCCTGCCTCTGTTTTTCTTTCTTTAATGATTTTCTCTGCTCTGCTTTTCACGGTCGCCCCTGGAAGCGAGCAAAACGGGAGAGGAACTTCACGCCAAAGCTTCGACATTTGCGGGCGTCGCCGCTTCAGATTCGCTCAGATGCTGCTGCTGCTGATGGGTCTGTGAAAAGGAAGCATTCCCCTCAGGTTGGTTGCAGATCGAGATTTTTCCCGAGCAAGAAACAGGAAAACAACAAGAGAAATGGCTGCTGAGAAGACCAGCTCCAAAGGCCAAGCATGGTATGCGCCCCCTCCCCGCTCCGTCTTCCTGCAGATTTTCTCTTCCGTTTTCCGGGGAAAACAGCGCCGACCTTCTTCTGGGTTTTTCTTCTTTTTCGTTCCCCATCCCCTCCTCTGCCCTGTTTCGTCGCAGGTTCTGCACCACTGGGTTGCCCAGCGACATTGTGGTCGAAGTCGATGACATGACGTTCCATCTGCACAAGGTTAGCCTCGCTCGCGTGGTGGCTCCCGCTGTCTTCTTGCGGTCTTTTTCAGTGCGAAAACGCCTTAACGCGAGACGTCTTGTTTCGTTTTCCAGTTCCCGCTGATGTCGAAAAGCAGAAAGCTCCACCAGCTGATTACAGAGCAGGAGGCGAATCCGACCTCCTCCGCCGCCGCCGCCTCCTCCTCCCCCCTGCAGTCCAGGCCTCGGAGGCCTCGGACCCCCGCGAGGAAGGCGGCGGCGGCGGTGGCGGCGGCGGCGATGGTGGGGACGAGATTGAGGAGGTCCACTGCCACATAGCGCTGCAGGGCTTCCCCGGCGGGTCCGAGACGTTCGAGATGGCGGCCAAGTTCTGCTACGGCGTCAAGATCGACCTCTCCGCCCTCAACGTCGCGCCCCTCCGGTGCGCCGGCGAGTTCCTCGAGATGACCGAGGGCTACTCCGAGGACAACCTCATCTCCAGGACGGAGAAGTTCCTGTCCCAGTCCGTGCTCAAGAGCTTGAAGGACTCGATCCGGGCGCTGCGGTCGTGCGAGCGGGTGACGCCGCTGGCGGAGTCGCTGGAGATCCCCCAGCGGTGCGTCGAGGCCGTCGTCGCCAAGGCCGCCTCCGCCGATCCCTCCCTGTTCGGCTGGCCCGTCGGCGACGGAGCCGCCCACCCGGGCCGCGGCGGCGGCGGCGGCGCGGCGAGTCAGATACTGTGGAACGGGATCGAGACGAAGGGGAGGAAGAGGGAGTCGAGAGGGAGCAATGTGGAGTCGTGGCTGGAGGATCTGTCGCTGCTGAGCTTGCCCCTGTTCAGGCGCTTGATCTCCGCCATGAGAGACGCCGATTTGAGCTCCGAAATCGTCGAGACCTGCTTGATACACTACGCCAAGCGATACATCCCGGGCGTCTCGCGATCCAGCCGGAAGCCGCCGCTGCCGTCGTCGTCGTCGTCCTCTTCCTCGGTCCCTTCGGAGAGCGAACAGAGAGAGCTCCTGGAGACGATAATCGCGAACCTGCCGCCGGGGAAGACGGCCTCGCGGTCCTCGGCGGCGGCGACGACGACGACGAGATTCCTCTTCGGCCTCCTGCGGACGGCGATCATCCTCAACGCGTCGGAGGATTGCCGGGCGTCGCTGGAGAGGAAGGTCGGCCTGCAGCTCGAGGAAGCCACGCTCGACGACCTCCTGATCCCGAGCTATTCCTACCTCAACGAGACTCTCTACGACGTGGACTGCGTCGAGAGGATCCTCGGCCACTTCCTGGACGCCGCCGGAGTCGATGGCCGCCTCGAGAGGTCGCCAATTCTGATGCTGGTCGGGAAGCTGATCGACGGGTACCTCTCGGAGATCGCCTCCGATGCGAACCTGAAGCCGGAGAAGTTCTACAGCTTCGCGATCTCGCTCCCCGAGCAGGCCAGGCTCTTCGACGACGGCCTTTACCGCGCCATCGATGTTTATCTCAAGGTACTTCGAGTTTGACTAGGCGCCGGGCGATCAGACTTGTGTAGCTAATTTCGCCACTGTAGCAGGAACATTGATGAAATGGAGCTTTTGTTGTGTTCAGGCGCATCCGTGGATACCCGAGGCGGAGCGGGAGAAGATCTGCGGCCTGATGGATTGCCAGAAGCTAACGCTTGAGGCGTGCACGCACGCCGCGCAGAACGAGCGGTTGCCGCTGCGTGTGGTGGTGCAGGTAGGTTGGCCGGCGGCCGAGGCTCCGTTTAATCTGTCCATTTCTCGATCATCGTCAATAGTTCGATGCTATGAATCATTTGAATCGAGTCGGTACTCAATTCGGTAGTCGTCGAGCAGGTGTTGTTCTTCGAGCAGCTCCAGCTCCGCCACGCGATCGCCGGGACGCTGCTCGCGGCGGAGACGGGGGCGGTGATGGAGCCAGGCCGGCAGTCGGCTTCGAGACGCGGCGACGAAGACGATGACGAAGATGAAGAAGAGGATGCGGAGGTGGTGGAGCAGGAGTCAGAGGGAGAGGAAGCCGTGGCGGCGGCAGCGACGGCGGTGGGACAGGGGAGTGTGAGCGCGACGTGGAGGGCGGCGGTGAGGGAGAACCAGGTACTGAGGCTGGACATGGACAGCATGCGGACGAGGGTCCACCAGCTGGAGAGGGAGTGCTCGACGATGAAGAAGGCGATTGAGAAGATCGACGGCAGTGACGATGGCGGCGGCGGCCGTGCCAACGGAGGGTGGAAAGGGTCGTTGACGAGGAAGTTCGGGTGCAAGTTCAAGACCCAGGTGTGCGACTCGCACGAGCCGACGGTGGTCGATACGAGGAAGGGGAGGCACCGGAATCGCCATTGACGGCGGACCTCCTCCGTGCCGGGTCCGAACCTCCCCCGAGCGGCGTCGTAGTAGTCCGATCATCATGTATGTTGCATCTTTAGGGCATGGAGAAATTGCGACGCGCATCAAAGTTCATGTGAGGTTAAACGCCGATTTGGTTCGACGGAATTTGTATGTCAATTCGACGGAATTTGTATGTCAATTCGTTCTTTCGGAATGCCAAATAATTCGAGGTGAGCAAAACGAAAAATTAAAAGTCGTTTTGATGTTGTGATGGGTTTCGCCTTTGTCGGAGCAAAGCGAAGACAGTGTTCCTAAAAGCTTAGAACAGTGGCTTTAAAGCACCTTTGAGATTCGGATTCATTTGCCAAAATTGGGCAAACTTAGAAATTGCAAGTCGCGATCTTTCCAATTCCTAGCTACAGAAAGAATAAATAGCGACACAAATCATTTTTGAACTTTCCTCCAAGTGCAATGTTATCCATGAAATTTTATCCAATGTATAATATCGTCTATAAATTTAATTTATTTAACGTAATTATTAAATTAATGGTAAATGTTCAATGTAGATCCTAGCAGCACATATGATTTTTGAGCTTTGCTCAAAGTGCAATGTCATCCTTGAAATTTGATTTAATGTGTAATGTCGTTCTTACATTTTTAATTTGTTTAATGCAATTCTTAAATTAATGGTAAATGTTCAACATAGACCTTATATTATATGAAAAATGTTCAAAGTTCGAAGAACACATTGAATATATTAAAAATTCAAGGACAATATTTTACATTGAACCAAAATTTATGGATCATATTAAACAAATTGAAAATTCGACAACAATATTGCATGTTAGATCAAAATTTGAGAATCACTTGTATTATTTTTCCATTGAGAAAACTTTTGCCTACTGAACATGATCGCCATGCGACAAAGTAGATTGCCAGCCAACATCTTGGCAGACACCCCTCTTTATTCATAAATTTTTCCTTCCACCGAGCCCTAGTTCCCATCAAGATGAGCTAATTTCAACATTTTCCGTCCCTAGCCCTATTGAACCATTCCCTTTGTTTCCGGATTAGCTTTGGACCGGTATTACCCAAAAAAGGATCAAATAACCAAACACTCGCTCCCCTCATGTAGTTAGCACGCGGTGGATGTGGGGGCGGTGGCGTTTTGTAAGACCTAAACAATCCCCTTTTCATTCGACCATCCCAATTCGTCCAAACACGAGAAAAATCTTCATGCATCGGAGCCTTTCGTCTTTCGCTAATATCGAGGCGAGACTTAATTCGAAACGAAGTTAATCGAATCATTATCGAATGCTCTAATGATGTTACTTTAAAAAGAAAAAATTGATGATGGTACAATGATTCGGACGACGTGCCAAATTCAATGCGTCTTTTGAGGCGATGGCCAATTGGGTTGACATCCGAACCACGCTTTTTTTGCTTAGTCGAAGATGGCGATGGAGAATATATGGGGATCAAAGTGGATCGAAAAGATGAACAGATGGGGCTCACTGGTGCCCTTTTTTTGAAATCGGGCAACTTTAGAGGGGGGCACATTTCTCGAGGGGGGTCTGGGGGAATTATGGAAGTTGTCGGGTGATTCTGTGAACGCAGGCATCATGATTGCGATGAAAGGTAATTTCGGATGTCAAAAATTTGGAAGAGCTTTAGGGCATTATTGGGGCGAAATAATGTGGCGGAATAATTCTGGTTTTATAATGTGTTAGTGAGACTAATAATTGCAATTCTAGGTCCGACCAATAGGGACGTCAAAGCGTCTAAAGTGGAGTTGTCCAGTGGGTGGTGAAGGACACTCCTTGGGGCTGCCTGTACTGACATGTCATCTATCTATTAGGTAAAACCACAGTGACCAAGTCCCACTCGAAAAAGAGAGTTCTGGTTCTTGTGCTGGTGGTATGAGATTAGTATTATCATCTATGATGAGCTCACATGATCGGACACGATCGTGGACATAGTGTGTGGTTTTCGCATTAGATAGTGACCTTTTTGGGATCTTTATGATGTATTGATTATATCATTTTAAAAGGATTCGTACGTTTGAAGATGGATTGAATAGTTATTGCTCAACATGTACTTTCGCTATTAGACAATTAAGAATCGTTAAGTCAGTTTTCGCTCTTTTTCCTTGGGAAAAATTAAATGAAAAGGAAGGTATTTATACAATAGATTAACCAAAACTTTGATTTTCTTGAAATATTTTACTTTGATTCCCATCACCCTTCATCCCATTTGATCTCTCAATATTTGTGGTGTTGCATACTACCATAAAAGTTGTAAGCTTCGAGATGGTTGCTACTCTAATTTTGTTCAAAATGACCTTTGAGATCCTCCATATTTAGGGAGGTAAATTTGTATATATTGAATCTAACTTATATACATGTCGTGCACTTGACTCACTCACATATATACTTTTACCAACTAAAATCCACCCAATTTCATTGAAAAGTAGACATTGCCCTTAATCGTTGATTGCCATTTAAAGTGGGGCCTCCAAATTTAATTATTTTCCTTTTTATATTTTATTTGTTTTGTTTGAGATGTAGTTGTCATAATTAAGCATTTCACATATTTTATTTTTTTTTCTTATTATGGGCATCCCATGTATATTAAATAAATTATTTATTTTTTTTTTAGATTATACTTCCATAGAAATAATTTTAGTCGAAAAGAGAAGTTTTCAAGAAATTTAATTCTTATTTATGTGGTGGAGCAAATTTGTTCAAGTAGGATCTAGAAATTTTTTTAACAGACAATTTTTAACATTATCGCATATTTATAAACTTTTACTTTTGTTGTTCATATCACCATCAAACCCTTTCTTCTCTTAATACATTTTCAGTAAAAACTTCATGGATGATATTAACTTTTGATGATTCAAATTGATCGAATTTCATTGGCATTGTTAAAAAAAAATTTCTAATTTATGCAATGTTTTGATTTGAATTCATATTTTTTAAGTTTCACGTTGGAGAATGTAACTCATGATTTTTTTTTTTTTTGGAAAATCACTTAGAAAGGCTTTTTTTTTTTTTTTTTTTAGATTATCCCATCATACGTAATGCATCTATAGCAGTGGATAAAGAGGGTTTGATGGTGATATACTGATATGCACAACTAAAGTGAAAGTTTATAAAAAAAGTGATTGTGTTAAAAAAAGTGTCTATGTCAAAGTCTTCTAGATTCCACTTGACAATTAATCTATAAATATCTTTGTTGACATAGAAAAGAATTGTGTTTCATGAAAATTTTCTATTTGATAATAAAATCTGACAATAATAAAGAAAATATAGTGCGTTTAATGCATAGGATATCCACTATTAACAACAACGATTAGGTCTTACATAGAAAAAATAACTTAAGAAAAACAGGAAAGTAGATAAATTTGAAGCCATGATTTCAAACTGCAATCGAATGATTAGGGGCGATTTTGCATCTTCTTGGGTGAAAATTGACTGGGTTTAGTCGTATGGAAATATCTATAAAAAAAAAGAAGAAGAAAAAAATCTTCTTTTTGTTAGTGGAGCAGATGGAGACAGAGAGGAACTGGTGTAGCTTTGAATATGGCTGTTGCTTTCATGCCTCTCGCTTTGTTGGGCATGAAAGTGGGGAGCAGAAAATTCAAAGCTTTTAAGATGTGAATTCTTTCGAGGGGTCGCAGTTGGATGGCGCTGCTTTCTATTACTTTTTTTTCACCTTCTGGTCCCCCAAAGCTTTTGAGTGGGAGTAGGGAAGAAGACGAAGACCATGAAAAGCAAGAAGAAGAAGAAGAAGTGGAAGAAGATCAAGAACGATGATTAGGGTGCCCCGCGCTTTTCCTCTTTTGTCGCCATGCAAAGGGATGCGAGATCGTGAACTCGGTCAGGTGGGAAGTGAAGTGGAGATCGAGTTGCCCTTCTTCCTTTCTTTGCTTCCTCGTCATGATTACAGATATTATCCTTTTTGTTCCGACGGTGTGTGCTTCTCTTTGCTGCGTTGGAGTGCAGTCGAAGGAACGTTTTCCATGGGGACACAGAACGTGGAGTGGACCAGACGATGATGATGGGGATGGTGCGCCTTGGTTTCATCGTATGTCTGGCCATGTTTGGTTATTTATGGGCCTGTGGCTGGAGCTGAAATTCTTTGTTTTTCTTCTTGTTTTGAGTTCGGTAGCAAGCGCGTGGTCCTTCATAACATGACCTTACGCGTCGCCCTGGATGGATCATAAAAAAAAAAGAGAGTCTGAAATATGAGTAGGAGTGTCAACAGTTTGGATTTTTAGAAGATGCTAAGAAGATGTTTTAGTGAAAAAGGCGATAGAAATAAATTGTAATATTAAGAAAAAAAAGGGCTATTTTCGATTCGGTTTGATTAACCAAAATTATTTAAACTGGAATAAAAAAAATGATTATTTTATTATTATCCGGACTAGAATCGAAACTAAACCAAAAATGCACAAAACTCCGGTTCAATTTGGTTTGGTTTTCCAATTCAATCTAACATCCTTAGATACAAGGCTCAGCTTATGGATCCCTTTTTTTTGTTTTTGAAGTGTGAATGAAAACAATGGAGATATACCTCAATAAATGATTGAGTCGCCTTATTCTACTTTGCCATTTCGGCCAAGATTTCTTCTTTCAGATCGATAATCATTTTAGTTGTAAAAGGATATTGTTTTGGTGTCTGCATCATAATTATGTGTTTGGTAGTTGGTTAGTCATATGAGATGGACAAGTTCTTGCAATTATTGCTTGTAATCTGCCATAGAGAATGAATCATCAATAGGAGTAATAAGCCTCATCTTATTTATTTAATGCAGGTTATTATCAAGGTCTTGGCTGAAGAAAACTTGTGCTGTCCATCTTAATCATCCAAAAATTAGTCTCTCTTAATTATATATTTTCATTTAATTCAAATTGACTAAAGGTAAGCCCAATTAGGTGAAAAAAATTATTTATATATTAGTGATAAGTGTATTAAAATTTTTAAAATTTGTTACGAGAATATAATTGAGTTCTAAAACATAAGTCTTAAAACTTGTCAAAATTGATGCAATCGCATCCTCATGATAACTTTGTCTAACTTGACTAACGAAAAATGTTGACATTATTTTTTTTTCCCTGATATGTGGCGATGCCGTGGCTACAACATTAAATATAAAGCCGAAACTTGTTTTGGTCTAAATCTAATTTTTAATGCATATTTTTATTTAAATTATATTTAAAAAGCAAACTGATAAAAAACACAAAAAAGAAAGAAAACTCAAGCAAGGCCAGTGATGGTGGGGGAATGGTGAGAAGATCTAGTTGAGGGCTACCATTGGTGGCCTTCACCTGATTTGAATGAGGGTCGCCGACACTTGGCTAGGACCCGACGACCCTTGCTAGTCCTTTTCAGTGATGGTGGGGTGGCATAGAGTGCTGCAAGTCCTCACTTGCATTTCCCTTTTTCTTTTGGTATTTTTTGAAATTTTCTTTTCTTATTTATATAACTCAAATAAAATTTCTACTAAAAATTATATTTGGACCAAAAAGACGTCGTTATAGCCACATCATTACCACATAGATTAGAGAAAATAACGATAAAAAAAAATCATGTTGGCATTTTTCATTTATGAAGTTGAATGGAACTAATAAAAGGACTTATATGCACCGATTTGACATGTTAACGTTTTGATTGGTAGATCTTTAATGTTATATAAAGACAAATGTGTTGAAGACCTAAAACTTACCATTCTAATTGATAGACCGGAAATACGCATATTGTTCACATGCAAATCTTAACAAAAAAATATTTAAGGTGATGGTAAAGAGAGCTCTTTTCGTCTTTTATCTATACAATTTATCATCCAAAAACCACTTCATTAACTAAATCCAAATCTCCAAAAGAATTGGTTCCTTGACCTGGCCACGGGTTGCAGTCAAACTCCTTCTGGACCCGGCTCACCTGCCTCTGAAGTCGGAATGCCTCCGGTGTCAGCCATCGCTTATGACTTATATTGTAGTTCCAAAAAATAAAATGACAGGAGTTGGGCTAGCCCAACAGGCCCTAATAAGTGGTTTTACGAGAATAAGTGTACTAAAAGACCTAAAATTTGACGTTTGGTTTGGTAGATTGCAAATATGCATATCGCTCACGTGCAAATATTAACAAAAGGAAATTAACATGTGATGGTAAAGAGAGCTTTTTCTTCATCTTTTATCGAGACTCTATACAATTTATCATCCAAACACCTCTTCATCAACTAAATCCAAGTCTCCAAAAGAATTGGTTCCTTGACCCGGCCATGGGTTGCAATCAAACTCCTTTTGGACCCGGCTTTCCTGCCTCTAAAGCCAGAATGCCTCTGATTTCGCTACCGCTCATGACTTATATCGTAGTTACTAGTTAGTAGTCTTGCCCTTGGTCTGTAAGTTCATCTCTTGCCTGCATAGGCTCCACAAGCTTTGGTGCAATGCATGGAACTATTCATATCATTTGTAACCCACCGTTCAGATAGAAGAACAAAAACATGACATTTTCTTCATAAAAATAAAACGAGAGGAGTTGGGCGGGCCCGACAGGCCCAAATTGGGAGGGCTCCAGCCCAAACAGAAAAAGCTCGGCCCAGACCGATGGGCCCGTTCAGGCCCATTGGGCCAAGAGGCCTCGATCCGGCTCGCCCGCGACGCCGTTCCCCGCGTCTTCCCCACCTCCGCTTGCGCTGCGAATGCGAAAGCGAAAACGGGCAAAACCCTAACCCTAGAACCCTTCGCCTCGCGACCCTATAAAAACCCCACGGCGTCTCCAATCTCTCGCCCGTCGCCGAGCTTCGAACTCCTTGAGCGGCTCTCAGGTATCGCTTATTGCCCCCTCTTCGCTAGGTTTGCAGATTGATTAATTCGAAGCATAGAGGGATCCGAAGTAGCTTTCTTTCCAGCTTGAAAAATTGTGAATGATTGCTCCGGTTTTGCCCATCTTCGAGCTCGGTGTTCCGATGCACCGTGTTGTTCATCATTGTTCAATCATGGGTCGGTCTTGTTCTTGTAAAGTTCGAATCTTTTTTAGGTTTTTTGAGATGGGAGTTTCTCAGTGATGTACAAATATATGATGACGAGTCCGATTGAATCCATTCTTTTAAAATCGTGACGACAAACGAGGCATTTGTCTGAGAGGAACTCCTTCGATTCCCGAATCGCAGATTGTTTTGTTTTATTTGCTTTGTACTTTTATTTTTATTTTTTTGGGGAAAATCTTGGGTGTGTATGGTTGAGATTTGGGCATAGTGATGATGACAAGAAAAATCATCTGATGAATATTTGATGATTTTCTAACCTCCTACTCATACTGAATGTCTGCGTTGAACAATTGCCGCTTGAGTCCTATGAAAATTTGAGAAAAAAAGGATTTTTTTTTGGGTATTTGTGTCTTGTTGCTGTTGCTCTGTTTTTCTGGTTTGGTGGGTCTTTTGTTTTCGGTTTGTTTCAGTTTCTGCAATGCTCTTGTTGATTGTTCTTCAGGTTTTGTTGAGAGAGGAGGATGATTGCGGCCGTGATGATAAAACCATCTTACTCTCTCAATACTGCTTTGAGGAACACCCTGTGATTGTGTTTCAAGCACTTTTGAGCTGCTCTCTTCCTCTCTCTCTTTCTCCCTCTCTGTTTCTTTGTCATCAGCTCAAACACTTGTGTTTTGATTAGAAACCTGACCAAATTTTCCAGTTAGGTTTGTTTTTAATTTGTTTTGATTTCTTCACATGGGAAACATGGTATTATCAAATCACTGGGTGCAGTGAAAATGAACAAACTGCTACATTCACTTTGTTTTCTATCAGGTAATGTCATCCATTGTTGCGAATTCAAGACCACCGTCTTCCCCATCTTCTCTCTTTTATTGACAATGCAGATGTTTTTTTATCGGGTAATGTGTTTTTCTGCCTGTTTGCTTGCTTATGGATGGTTTTAATTTCTGCAGTGGGAGGATCTGCTTTTTAAGATAGCAAATGACGAGCTTTTTCTAGTGGTTGAGTACTCATGCTCTGCGTTGAGTATAATGATTCAACACTTTGAATAGGAAGATCTGATGCTTCTCTTGGCTTATATTTTCTTGTCAAATTAGTTTTGTTTTTTGTTATCAATTTTAAATGGAAGCCAGTGATGACAAATTGGATTAAATTCCTGAAGGCAGGTTTTTATGGGCTTGGCTTTTGGTGTTGAAATTTCTGAACTAGGACGGTCTGAGGCTTCTTCTGTGTATACTTGTGTGTTTATATATGTACATTGTTTCCTCCATTTCTGAATCAGTAGATGGTATTGATCAGTACCATACAAATGGCGAATGAGTCAAACGATTGTCTTGTTTTGTTTGGTCATTTATTTATTTATTTTTATCTCTGTTCATCGTGTTTCAGAAAGCAAAAACGTTGTGGATGATGAGATATAAATATTACAGTTATCCCTGGCTGATGCATCAGGTGCTGAAATTTGTAAATCTGACACAACCACAGTACTTTTGTTTGCTTGCTTGAAAGATTGGAGGAATTTTTGCTGTTCCTTCTCAATTCTGCTCATGTGATCACACTTTAGTATAAAAGCAGCCCTGATGTAGAAGGGCTAGAACTTCAGGCCATGTTTTCAGGGAAGGAAATGGGAAATAGATGGAATTGCTATTCCTTTACTTATTTATGATGCATTTGTAGGAATAAGCATTTCATCAAAGGGAATGATTTGGCGTTTCTTCCTTCCCAGGTTGGAAGGAACGCTTGCTTCTTTCCACTTTAATTTTTTCTTTCGTACACCTACCCTTGTTTTTCTCTCTCAACTTATTTTGGGAACAAAGTTAATATTTTTAGACGCTAGTTCTGTTGTACTGTAACGACATTTTTGTCTTATCCAAACAGAGGTTGGATTACTAATTTCACTCTGTTTTTTCAATGGTTTCCTTGTGCCAATATGAGCCTATATTCTGAGATTGCACGGTTTTGGCGACTTGGGTGTTGTTAGATTATGCAGGTTCAACATGGATACTAACCTAACTGATGCCGGAGCACTGGTTGGCTGAACTGTGTCCTAGGTGCACCATGTCTTTTGTGAAGAACATAGAGATTTGAGTATTTGTCGTATGATGCACCAATAATTGCAGGATGCATGAAGTTTTTGACTGATACATTTCACTAAATTATATGCTCACTATTGTGAAACCTTATGCTAGACTCAGTCTATATAGATCAGCTCAATGATAGCCTTCGATGTATAGATATCAAGCTAGGTCTTAAGATTTCAATTTGTTTATGTAGGTTTCAAGCACCTTTGAGCTGCTCTCTCTGGTTTTTTCTTATAAGCTCAAAAAACTTCTGCACCAGACCAAATTTTCCAGCTAGGTTTGTCTAATTGTTTTTGATTTATTGACACATTTGAAGTGAAAATGATTAAACTGCTATTCACTTTGATTCTTTTTGTACTTGAATTGAAAATGATTTTTGTTTTGTACAAGAGAGTTGAATTGAAATTGTCAGCCGGCATTTTTATCCATCCACATGCTATTGCAAACCATTTCCTTGTTAATGCTTGTCCTGCAATCGATGCTTGTCTGGATGCAACTCCCAGTTCTGAAGTATGAATGATGAGTATGACACTTTGGATTCATTGGAAGGATCATTGGCTGCTGTGTTGTGAACTTTTGAGTGGGCGTCTACTAATAGCTTTAATGGTTCGGTCCTGCCTTCCAAGCATGGATGATTTGCCATTTAGTTAATGAACGTAGCAGATTTGGGTTTTCATGGTGAAGTGTTTGGTTCTCCATTGAAGCAGGCTGCAAAGAAGACTTAAAATCATTCAGGCTAGTAGTCACTGTAGATTGTCTCATGTAAACTGTGCTACATCTTCTGCCAATAGAAAACTCTGGATCAATGTTTTCAAAAAGCAGTCAAGTAAACTGTTTGAGGTATAGGTTTTCAGGGATTGTAGTGATATTCTTTTATGGAATTGGGAGATAGATCTTGAAAACAATGCTAATAAGACTGATGGTGTGGGATCTACAGTTTTCAGGCCCCTGAAATCTCTTATTTGGCTTCAGCTGCCTCTCAGTCACCCGTGGCCAAGGGTGAGTGACCCACGAACCAAGCGAGCTCGGTTTGAAACCTAGACCCTAGATGAGACCGTGTGTTGTTTCACATTTTGAAGACCAAAAGAATATAATTTGCAATCCGCAGTTTCAACCTATTGTGGACACTCAAACGAAGAAGAAGAGAAGAATCGATCCATGGCAACGGTGACAGCTTTTGAAATCGCTGCTGCTGATGGAGTTTGCAAAGATCACCTTTTTATAATAGCCTCCCTGGGATGAATGAATTACCTTTTGATATTGCCTAGAGAAGATATTTGAGAGTGTCAACTCTAATCTTCAAAGCGTGCAAATTTTTCAAGTCAGTACGAGCCTGTGGAAAGAACAAAACTGGCAAGATAAAGGGAAAGAAAATCACGGACAGTTGTACAAGCTTCAATATTTCAAGTGTAGATTCCTTTTCAAATGGATGAATAAAATTGTGTTGACAAGACATCTCGATATAAAATATCGTCTAGAACGCTTTGCTGCCATTCACTTCTAGGTGATTCTACCGGCAGGGTCCTTTTCCATGACTCCGGATCACTCCTACTACGTTCTTTTCATTATCGCATAGGAAAGTCATGCTCGTTGTTCGTTCTTGTGATTGGGTCTCCGTGATTAACTCTCCGTTGAGGAACAGCGACTCGCGAGTCACATGGTTGCATAGTAGGCCCAGAGACTCGCTTTCTCGTCGGTTGACTTTGGATCCAAGAGCACCGGCGAGGGCAGCCACCAGCTTTCTTCCCCTCTGCTTCCCAATCACAGTAAGTCTCCCCCCCCAACCCCAAACACCCATGTGGCCTTCAAATCGCTTGCGGCGGTCACCCTCCCCGAGCCGCTGTCTTCGCAAGGTGGTCTCGAGCCGGTGTGGCTGCCGCTGTGCCTTGCAAAGTCTCCCCGTGCTGTCATTTCTCTCGCCGTTTCAATCGTTGGCACGATGCCTACTTGCACACCGTAGAAGTCACGTTAACACTAAATGTCCGAAATAAATGATCGGACAAACGCAAGTATCCGACAGCCATTCTGCGGCCAAAACTAAGCAAATTTAGATAGAAATTTTCCGCTTTTCGTGCCGAAAATTACGAGGACCACTAACGTGAGCTTGCCTTTTCCTTCGCGCCCTTGTAATTATCCTGCCATTTAATGAGTCATATCAAAGGATAGAAGAAGAGCTCGTCCTGCTAAAAACTCCACACCACCGCCATGTAATATAATAAAAAACCAACAGCCAGTGGTCGAGTTCAAAGAGATCTACAGATTCCTCCGCGCGTTCAAGATCAGAATCTTGGTCTTCTTCCATCCGCGTTCTCACTGACGACAGCTCCATACACATAGATAAAACCATCTCGTGTGCTCGCCACACGCCCTCCTCGTTCAGTCCCAGAGAGAGAGAGATGGGGAACTGGCTGGGGAAGAAAGCGCAGGTGCACCCTCGAGCGCAGCCGAGCCCCGGCGTCCGAGTTAAGGTGCGAATGACCCGTACTCAGCTCAGGGAGATGATGTCCCGAGTCGATCCGAGCCGATGCGACGTGGAGCTCGGCCCCTTGATCCTGCGAGAGTGCTTGGAAGGCAGACTGCCCGCCCCTGTCATCATCCCCGGCGGTGAATACAAACAGCAGCTATGTACCATCTCCGAAGAAACTTGAAAGTCGAGAATCCGGCGATGCCGAATAAAAGGAGAAGGTGAAGTACATACGAAGAGATACTTTGTAGAGAGCATCTAGGACTTTTTTTTTTTCCGTCTTTATGATTCGTAGCGGCTGTGCTCGTAGCTCAAATGTTTTTCGCTGTGTAAAGGATGGTGGATGCTGCGTATTGATACTTTGATGGACTAGACCCTGATATCTTTCATTCAATTATCAACGCCAGAGCACGTCTGTATATAAAAGTGCTCTTGTTTTGTCTACATAGATTGGTTTGCCTTTTCAAACCCTAGTATTCAAGTTCTTAGGACCCTTTTATCGGCTTCCATAGAATCCATACTCTCCGAGTCCTATTTAGACTCACTCGATATGGTTTCGAGCTCATCAAAGATTACAAACTTTGCATGATCGTCTGTCTTCCGTTTGCGGATGCATGGTGAAGGGTGCTCCATGGAGAAAATTTATGGGGACTGCGATATTATCTTTCGAAGTCATGATGGCTTTCGATTGAAGAGGCTCGAGAATAACAATTTCGATCCATTCAATTAATAAACCAAAATTAGATGCAAAGTATGCTAGAAACTTGTTCTTTTAGTTTGATGGACATGAGAAAGTTTGATTAGTCTAAGAAATAGAACATCTAAAAGAAGAAGACAAAAGGAAGCGAAGCAGGCTAAAGAACACTCCTGAGGTGAAAATGAGAGGTGAGCATGGGCTTTGGAGGCACGCTGGACACCCACGCCTGATCGGCCCGAAAGGAGAAGCTGGTGGGCCGAGGCAAGACAAGCCTGCTTAGGCCTGGTCGGCTTTATGCAATATATTTAGACGTGTGCCGGAAATCTTAAAATTTATTATGAAAATGTAATTAAGTTTTAAAATTTTTAAAAGTGTAATTAAATTATAAAACTTGGATGAAAGTGTAATTGAGTTATAAAACTTTCAAATAGTGTAATCAAATCTTAAAAAAAATGGTTAATTTGGTATGAACAAGTTATTTCACTAACTCCATCTAACTTAATAAACGAAAAATGCTAATAAGTTCAAAAATTTAATTGCACTTTCAAATTTTTAGGATTCAATTGCACTTTTGTGACAAGTTTGTTATCCGTTTGGTATCCATGGTTGGAGTTCTTGTTTCTATTTCGGTGTGTAGTTTGAGATTTCAATCTATTTATGTAGGTTTCAACTTTCAAGCACCTTTGAGCTTCTCTCTCTCTCCCCCTCTCTCTCTCTCTTTGGTTCTTTCTCATAAGCTCAAAAAACTGATGTACCTGACCAAAATTTCCAATTAGGTTTGTCAATTTGTTCTTGATTTCTTCACGTGGGAAACATAGCATTGATGATTGACATTTGAAGTGAGAATGATCAAATTGCTGGTTACTTCGGTTCGTTTTGTACTTGAATTGAAAATTATTTTTTGTTTTGCTCAAAAGAGTTGAAATAAAAATGTTAGCCTACTTTCTTATTCATCTGCATGCTGTCGCAAACCAGATCCCTGTTAGTGCTTGTCTCGCAATCAATACGAAGTCTCGATACAACCCAGTTCTGAAATACGAACCTTTCAGTAACGCACATTGGATTTAGGATCACAGGCTGCTCCATGTTGCAAAATTTTGAGTGGGCGTCTTCTACTAATAGCCTTAATGGTTTGCTCCTGCCTTCTAAGCGTTGATAATTTGCAGTTTAGTTCATCAACGTAGCAGATATGGGTTTTCATAATGAATTGTTTGGTTCTCCATTGAAGCAGACTGAAATGAAAACTTAAAATGATTCGGGCTAGTAGTCATCGTGAATTATCTAAAGTTAAACTGTGCTAGATCTTCTGCTAATAGAAAAATCAGGATCAATTTTTCAAAAAAGCGGTCAAGCAAACTGTTTGAGGTATAGATTTTCAAAGATGGTATTGATATTCTTTCGTGAAATCGAGAGAGAGATCTTGAAGACAATGATAATGAGACTGATTGTGCATGATCAGCGGTTTTCAAGCCCTTGGAATTTCTAATTTGGCTTTAGCTGCATTATATCTTCTTCTTCATCTTATATAAGTAATGTCAATCGATGGACTTTGAGCTATCCTGTTTAAATTAAACATATAGCTTCAGCAAGCAACCTACTCATCAAAAGCACCTCTTGATCACCTGTGGCCAGGGGTGAGCGACCCCATGAACCGAGTGAGCTTGTTCGAAAGCCAGATCATAGATGAGACCGTGTTTGTGTCATGTTTTACATTATGAGGATTCTACCCATTATGGACGAGAGAAGTACATTATTAGTGCCATAAGTTGTGTACGGTGCTCACTTTGGTACCAAAAGTTTCAATCGGATCACTTAAGTGCCAAATTGGAGGAAAAACGATCACTTTGGTGCTACCGGCGAGAGATTCCGGCCAAAATGATTATGTGGCTTTTATATTTTTAAAAAAAATTGACATGGCTTGAGAAATGACGTCGTTTTCCATCCTCCTTAAGAAGATGACTTCGTTTTGCTGTCCTAAGTGGATGGCCTCAAAAAAATGATGCCTCATAACTCATTTTGGGATTTTTTTTTTTTTTTAAATTTGGAGATTGAAATTAGGGTTCCGATCCTCGTCAGCCATCGACCTAGCTCACTCGGCCGTTGACCTAGCTCTCTCGGCCGCCATTGCTTGGCGACGTGAGGCTTGCACTTGAGCAAGATCATGGCCTTCGACTTGGCCGTTGAGTGGCCAAGTCGAGGTCGGGGTTGGGGTCGGAGTTGCGGCCACCGAGTGCGGGGGTTGTCAAGGACGGCGACTAGCCCATCATCGGCAATGTCGCTGTGGTTGAGGTTGACGCTAGCAATGGTGCGGTCGCTGGGGTCGTCGAGGGCGAGGGAGCAGAAGATGTTGGAGTAGCCGCAGACGTTGGGGTTGACCCAGTTAATGGTGAAGTTGTTGGGGGTGGGAGAGGATGGCCTTCTTCAAGGCCTGGAGGGCGACGTAGGCACTATGGAGGCGCAGATTCTCGAAGGAGGCGGAGGGGTTGATGGTGACTTGCTCGCTGCGGTTGCTAAACTTGTTGAGGTAGTGGAGGAGGTGGCCGTGCTTGGTAGTGCCATGGGTGGTGGCGGAGAGGACGGCAAGGGAGGAGAAGAGGGCGGTGGTGGCTGAGATTATCCGGCAGATTTAGGGTTTAGGGTTTTGAATTGGGGGAGAGACACCAAACGACGTCGTTTTGTGGTTTACATGCTGACTGTACTGTTCGGTAAGCCACATCAGCGTAAAAAATTAATAAAAAAGTGACACGTCGGATTTCCGGTCAATTTGAACAGAGTTGGTACTAAAATGATTGTTTTTCAAACTTTTTGGCACTTAAGTGATCCAATGGAAACTTTTGACACCAAAGTGAGCGCCGTACATAACTTATGGCACTGATAGTGTACTTCTCCCCATTATGGACACTCAAGGGAATGCGAACAAAAAAGAAGAGAAGAATGGTGATTAACTTTTGAAATTGCCGCTACTAATAGAGTTGCTAAGACCGCCTTTTTATATGCTGTAGCTTCCTTTGGATGCATGCATTACCTTTTGATATTGCGTAGAAAAGATAGAAGGGAGAAGCGAGCACGTGGGGCTTGAATTTGCAGCATTTGACCCAAAAAAGGAAAGAGAGACATGATCTTGGGACCGTGCACATACAAAATCCATACCCCAATGCACGTGCAAGTTTTCTAACTTTAAGCTCCAACTCATTTTACGGAAAATATAGCATTTCAAGAAATCATTTTTTAGGAAAATCACCGTATTTTCCAATGTTCGATTGAAATCTAAAAATGAGTTAAAAAAATATATTTTTCTGTTTGATAAGGAAAATCTTTTTCTTCATGCACCAATCTCAATAATTATTTTATTATTATATTTTTATTTGATTTTTAATTTTTTTAAATTCTTTTTCTTTCTTTTTCCTTTTCTTTTCATTGGCGGCCAGTGGTTGGTAACCGGTCACAAGTGAGCTAGAGCCTTGCCAGATGAGGCCGAGCTCACCCAATGTCAGCGAGCTCGAGCCTCACCTAGGTTGCCTAATCTAGCGAGGCTCGAGCTCACTTGAGGCCGGTCAAGTGAGCTCGAGCCTTGCCAGATCTGGCCACATGGGCGAGGCTTGAGCCTCACCCAGGTGGCCAAATTTAACTGGACTCAAGCTCGCCAGTGTGGAGTGAACTCGGCCTTGCCTGATTAGGTGAGGTGGAGCCTCCCCAAACTATGGTGAGGCTCCAGCTCACTTGCAACCGGTAATCCTCTTTCGGAATTTGTAGGAGATGGTATAGATGCTCTTGTTCTTTCTACGGCAGTAGTGGGAAGCCAAGGAGAGGGTTTTGGAGAAAGATAGGTAAGTAGTAAGCCGCAAAGGATTCTTTTTTCTATTGATTATGTAGAGAGGAAAAGAGAAAATGTTTAATGTAGTAGTGTTGAATGAACATAAGGTTTGTTTGCCCAAAGCAAGTAAGCCTACAGTTCGTCTCGATGTTTGATTCTTAGCATTTGAACCAACGGTTCTATTGGTGACCCATTCCAACGAGGGCGGCTTTATTGAAGAAGAAGGGGTAGAGTCTCAACTACCACACTACTATATACCACTAGCACTCCATGAGTGCATTAGTTGAGTGACTAGACGAGGCTCTCTTTGATATCCTAACTCTCTCCGTCTTGCTTGGAGATTTCCTTTCCTTTTGGTTGAAGAAAGTTTGCTTTATACAAACAAAATACGAGTCAAAGGGGAGGATAAGAAAGGGTTTAGCTAATGGAGAGGCAAGCAACCCTCGGGGAGAAGAAAAATAGTGGTAGAAGCCAATTTCCCTTAGCACACTCTGAAGCAAACAAGCTTTGCCGATAGTAGCCTCCTGGATTAGTCGAGTAGCTTCATTCTGGCAAAGCTCACCAATCATACTCAATATTTAGAGTGTCGGAGCTAGAAAGCGACAGCCATAAAGTGGAGAATTTCCATCCAATTGCTATCTCGTTCACTACCTTAGGTTAACATTACACAATTAGTTTAGGTTCAGTTCTGTATGAACATTCCACATAAAAACAAACAAACAAATAAATAAATAAACTACTTGCCAGGAACTAAAGTATCTAGTTCGCAAAGGCCAGGCGAGTACCCTTTTTTCATAACCACGGGTTGGTTGACCCATGATGAGCTTTTCCTTGCATTTTCAGCAATTTGGCACTTAACAAAGAACCCATGGATGATAGCTCGGACGGAGAGAATAAATAGACTCCTCGAGGGCTACTTAAGGCACTTTATTTAGTGCAAACCAGAAGGATTGAAGCTATTGGATGTTGCTCAATATTGCTATAACTTAACAACGAAAAAGCCCTGCGTCGAACTTAAGCCCCTTCGACTTAACCATGTGGCAACAACCTCTGACGCCCCACAAAAGAAGAGTGGCTTACTAAAACGAGTAAGTTCAAAATCCCTGACCTCCACCTTTTAGTAAACCCCTTTACCCTCCCCTCTCTCCTTCTCATTCTAGGAAAGCATTCTCTATTTTATGAAAAGTGGAGTGAGAGCCTTTACTTGCAGGTGAGGGGCGCTGAAAGCAAGAGAGTGAAAGTTGTTCTCATATCAACGGAAGTTGATATTAATTACAACCCACTACCGAAGAGAGTGTCTTTTCAAAGTCGCCTAAGCTGCCTTCTCACGATAATAAATGGCTTTAAAGACCCTTCCTTAGCAAGAATATGTACGAGACTAAATCCGAGTAATGGAGTTTATGCCCCCTTCAAACTTATCTACTAGATAGAGATTTTTTTTATCCCTTATTCCCAACTCCCTTGGCTGAGCATTCTATTCTACTTATGATGAAGTTGAAAATATTACCTTTTAGACCGGGAGAAGCTCCATTCGTAGATGAAGAAGAATGGAATCTCTTTTTCTACTCATGGACTCACTTAATCCATTAAGAAAACTGGCTTAAATTAGACTCTGAGAATCGATACATGGGAGGAAAAGAAAACAAGGCAAAGATGAAAGATGACACCTAGAAGTTCCAATCATCATCTGAAGATAATTTCAGAGTAAAACATCCCCACGCATCTATCCAATTCTATCAAAAAATAATGGGTGAGCCTAGGGTGACGAACATGGCTCAAGAATTTTTATACACAACCCTTCTCTTCTTCACTCAAAGAGGCAATGTACCTAGTACTTGATTCATAAAGAATGAATCTTTTGGCTAGAAGTTATATTGACTTTATAATGAGCATGAAGTTGCCGAAGACATCTAAAAGACAAGGTTCACACCCTGCCGGTAGAACTTGTACGTGGGGCATCATAAATTGGCAGAGAGCGGGGAGGATCTCTTCTTAGTGGGCCCGCTTCACTAGTTAAGTAGGCACATGAATTAGATTAGGATAGCTAGTAGTTTCGGAGGAAGGAATCGGAAAAGAAGACTAGTTAGCAGTAGAACCCTGGTTCGCTCCATGGTTACCTTGAACCTAGCCCGAAATCCGCTCTATACGTTCTCTTATAAATTTTTTAGTTTGTGATCGAGGGTGGTAACTTTTCCCTAATATGAAATAGGTTGCAGCTATGAATTATCAAAAAGAATCCCTCTCTCTTAATGACTATTCTTAGGGAGTAGAATCTGTTGTCTAGGAGCTCAGAGAAAGGTAGCGAAGTAGAAATTTTGAAACAGTTGAATTTAGTAACGAATCCTGCTAACAGTAGAAAGAGAGCTATGCCTTTTCTTCCTATTTCTATATAACATATAATTCGTGAAAGAAAGGAAAAATAGGGAATCCTACTCAATCTCGCTGAGAATAACACGAATTACTGGCCTATGCTGACAAGAGCTCCTTTTCTTTATCAGAGTATCTCTCTTTCTTCTTCAATTGAATTGCTCGCTACACCCCTTTTGCAACTTTATTTTCTTGCTATAAAGCTTGAAGATGGAGATCAACTAAAGGTTGTAAGTAAGTAAGAAGCAAGCAGATATCTATTAGCCGCAATAGGTTGAGTTTGTTAAAGGGTAGCCAAAAAGAAGCTAAAGCCAATGCTTTAACGGAAGTGGATTGCATGCGGATGATGAATTCGGGGATAAAGATGTTCAAAGAAATTATCCCCCCTTCTTTCTTCATTCGTCTTAGAGGTAGTTATCGTCCCAAGCCCATAGCTGTTCCTTGGCTTCCAAAGAAGCTAAGCTGTCTAGTATTCCAATCCGGTTAGGTTAGCATTCCAAGTTAGTTGAACTCCTTTTTGGTTGAGATTCAGACTAAGGGAAGATGACTTAAACCCGATTGAGGTTATCTTCTTTCCTGTTTTTCACCATCCAATCATCTTATTGGAAGAAAATAAGAAACTTGACCTTAAGTTGACAAGACAATGATTGATTTCTTTATGTCATAACCTTGACTTCTTTATTTTACTTCAACTTCAATCAGACGGTCTTCAAAAAAAAAAAAAAAAAAAAAATCAGATCTTCCAACCACTTATGTCAAAGTTGGTTTCTCTGGCCGGCGGCGATTGGCCAATGAAAAGAAAAAGAAAGAAAAGAAAAAGAAAAAGAAAAAAAGTAATTTTAAAAATTTTAAAAATAAAAGGAAAAGGTATTTGACGAAAGAAAGTGAGGTGAAAGAAAGTGAGCTTTTCAAAAGTGGAAATCATTTTTCCTATCTTAGAATGCTTTTTTCCCTCTATGGAAAATATTTTCCCCAGTCAAGTTATTTCCGTGAAACGAATATTGAATAATTTGAAAAACGTTTCTTTAAAAGTTATTTTTCGTGAAATAAATGGAAAATCTTCAAAGCGTGCAAATCTTTCCAAGTCATAAGGAGCGTGTGGAAAGAACAAAATTCGAAAGATAAGAGGGAAGAAAAATCAGAAGAGCGTGACGGGAGAATTGTGCAGGCTTCATTTTTTTAAAGTATATGTTCTTGTCATATGGATGAATATAATAAAAACATGTTGACGAGAGACCTCGATATAAGATATTGTCTAGTAACACACTTGGTTTACCGTTCCATTTCTTCATGATTCCTCCACTGGTGGTGTCCTTTCCATGGCTCCGGATCATTCTTTCAAGGTCAGTTCATAACCAATCATAGAGGGAAAGTCATGCTCGTGATTCGTTCTTGCGATCGGGTCCCGGCGATGCTTTTCCACTGAAGAACAGCGACTTGCGTGTTGCACGGACGCAAAGTAGGGCCAAAGATTTGCCTAGTCCCCAGTTGACTTTGGATCCGAGTGGCGCTGGTGACACGGCAGCCACCGCGTCACGGTTGCCGCTGCTTCGCAGTCACAGACCCTCGCCCGCTGTGGTCGCCCTCCGCCTGCGGCCGTCTTCACGAGGAGGTCCTGGGCCGGTGAAGCGGTTCCTGCGTGCCTTGCAAAGTCTCTGTTTGCTGACGCAGATATGCCCACATGACACCGCAGGAGTCACCTCAACCCTACTTGTGCAAGTAAAGAAAGTAAAGCGTGCTCTCTCTAGATAGGCCGAACACGCAAGAAATCCGCCGGCCAACTTGGCATTTCGAACGGTCAAATCCAACGGAAGGAGGTGCGACAACCGTCATGCGCCAGAAACTAAGATCTAGATTAAAAATCACGATATTCGGCCGAAGAGTACAAGGACCATTGTCGTGATTTCGTCGTTTCCTTTGCGCCCATTGTAAATATCCTGCTGTTAAATAAGTTAAATCAAAGAGAAGAAGAAGTCGTTCTGCTAAAAGCCCCCTTCCTCGCGCGTTCAAGATCAGAATCTTGGTCTTCTTCCATCCGCGTTCTCACTGACGACAACTCCATAACGGAGATGGGGAACTGGCTGGGGAAGAAAGCGCAGGTGCACCCTCGGGCGCAGCCGAGGCCCCACGTCCGAGTCAAGGTGCGAATGACACGGACCCAGCTGAGGGAGCTGATGTCCCGAGTCGATCCAAGCCGAGGCCACAGGGAGCTTGGCCCCTTGATCCTGCGAGAGTGCTTGGAAGGCAGACTGCCTGCCCCTGTCGTCGTTGCCGGCGACGGGCAAACGGGAAAAACAGTTGAGTACCATCACTGAAGAAACTTGAGGCTTGAAAATCCGGCCTCCTGAATAAAAAAACAGAAGGTGAAGTATATACAAAGAGATACTATGTAGTGAATATCTAGGACTTCCTTTTCCTTCTTTATAGTTTGTAGTAGATGCTGTACTCGTAGGTCAAATGTTTTTGGCTGTGTAAAGGATGATGGATGCTGCGTGTTGAAACTTTGATGAACTAGACCCTGATATCTTTCATTCAATTATCAAAGCCAGAGCATGTCTGTAGATAAATGATTGAATCTCGCCCCCTTACTCTATTCTCATCGAAGCGATATCAACGCAATCCAAATCCTAAAATTTGAGTTCCTAGATTATCGGCTTCCACACTTGGGAGTCCTACTTAGACGCACACAATACAGTTTCGAGATCAACAAATTGCCATTTTTGCACAATTGTTAGCCTTCCGTTTGAGGTGGAGAAAATTTCTAGGGACTGTGGTACTACTTTCGAATATCATGATCGCTCTTAATCGAAGAGGCTCGAGAATAACAAGTTTAATTCTATCCACTCAAT
This sequence comes from Eucalyptus grandis, assembly GCF_016545825.1. Classification (NCBI taxonomy): domain Eukaryota; kingdom Viridiplantae; phylum Streptophyta; class Magnoliopsida; order Myrtales; family Myrtaceae; genus Eucalyptus; species Eucalyptus grandis. The sequence continues at coordinate 23,303,387 of NC_052619.1, read as the reverse complement.
TGGCAAACCGGAAATTAGATGCAAAGTACGCTAGGAATTTGCTCTTTTAGGTTGAAGGACATGAGAAAAATTGATCATTCTAAGAAATAGAGTGAAGACAGATCGAAAGAAAGAAGAAGTGAAGCAGGCTAAAGAACGTTCCTAAGGTGAAAATTAGAGGTTAACATGGGCTGGGAGGCACGCAGGACACACCTGCGCCTGATCGGCCCGAAAGGAGAAATGGGCGGGCTTGGGCAAGCCATCCACTTCTTACTTGCATATGTTCCAACTTGGCTCACCCAAGCTCGCTTAGGCCCGGTCAGCTTTCTACGATACATTTGGGGATAAGTTTACAATTCTAATGTTCTAAATTTTCAAAAAGTACAATTAAATTCTAAAATTTATTACAAAAGTGTGATTAAGTCCTAAAAATTTATATCAACTCCTAAAATTTGTTAAGTTGGTGCGATAAACTTATTCTATTAACTCCGTCCAATTTGACAAATGAAAAATGCTAATAAGTTCTAAAACTGGATCGCACAAATTTAACAAGTTTTAAGATTTAATTACATTTTTAAAAAATTTAGGATTTAATTGCACTTTCGTGAATAAATTTACTGTTCATTTGGTGTCAATGGTTGGAGTTCTTGTTTCTATTTTGACATTTAGAAATGTCATTACCAGGTCGTTGCCTTCCATTTCTTCGCATGCCTTACAATGGCAGATGTTGGCTAAGCTAAGACATCATCGACTGCACGAGATTGACCTGCTTTTGTGCCATTTTACCCGACCAAATGTCCGATTCATGTTCCTCGCTCTCCAACGCACGACCTTCGGTTGTTCTCGCCTCAAACACTCCCTCTCCGACCGCCGCACGATATCTTCTTATTTGGCTTCGGCTGCACTGTTCATCTTCTTCCTCATCTTACATGAGTGATGTCCAATTGATGGGTTTTCAAGCTATCCTGTTTAAATTAAACGTACAGCTTCAGCAAGTGACCTACTAATTAAACAAGCAACCTCTCAGTCACTAGTGGCCAAGGGTGAGCGACCCCGCCAACCGAGTGAGCTCGGTTTGAAAGCCAGACCACGAATGAGACTGTGCTTGTGTCGGCGTTTCACATTTTGTAGACGTAAAGGATAATTTGCACTCCACGGATTCAACCTGTTATGGATACTTAAGGGAATACAGACGAAGAAGAAGAGAAGGACCAATTCGTGGCAATGGTGACAAACTTTCGAAATTGCAGCTGCTGATGGAATTTGCAAAGACCGCCTTTTTAAAATAGCCTCCCTGGGATGAATGAATTACCTTTTGATATTGCCTAGAGAAGATACTTGATCTTGGGAGGCGTCATCTAAGGCTGTGGACATACAAATTGCATACCCTAAAGCACTTGAGAGTGTCAACTTTAATCTCCAAAGCGTGCAAATTTTTCAAGTCAGTACGAGCCTGTGGAAAGAACAAAACTGGCAAGATAAAGTGAAAGAAAATCATGGACAGTTGTACAAGCTACCATATTTAAAGTATGGATTCCTTTTCAAATGGATGAATAAGATTGTGTTGATAAGACATCTCGATATAAAATATCGTCTAGAACGCTTTGCTGCCATTCCCTTCTTGGTGATTCTACCGGCAGGGTCCTTTTCATGACTCCGGATCACCCCTACTACGTTCTTTCATAATCGCATTGGAAAGTCATGCTCGTTGTTCGTTCTTGTGACTGGGTCTCCGTGATTACTTCTCCGTTGAGGAACAGCGACTCGCGAGTCACGTGGTTGCATAGTTGGCCCAGAGACTCGCTTGGTCGTCGGTTGTCTTTGATCCGAGTCACGTGGTTGCATAGTAGGCCCAGAGACTCGCTTAGTCGTCGGTTGACTTTGGATCAAAGAGCGCCGGTGAGGGCAGCCACCAGCTTTCTTTTCCACTGCTTCCCAATCACAGACCTCCCCCCAACCCCCAAACACCCATGTCGCTTTCAAATCGCTTGCGGCTGCCACCCTCTCCGAGCCGCTGTCTTTGCAAGGTGGTCTCGGGCCAATATTTTCTCCGGGGCGGTGTGGTGGTCGCAGTGCCTTGCAAAGTCTCCCTGTGCTGTAATTTCTCTCGCTGTTTCAATCGTTGGCACGATGCCTACTTGCACCGTAAAAGTCACGTTAACACTAAATGTCCGAAATAAATGATCGGAGAAACGCAAGAATGCGACAGCCATTCTGGGGCCAAAACTAGGCAAATCTAGATAGACATTTTCCGCTTTTAGGCCGGAAAGTACGAGGACCACTAACGTGAGCTTGCCGTTTCCTTCGCGTCCACTGTAATTATCCTGCTATTTAATGAGTTATATCAAAGGAGAGAAGAAGAACTCGTCCTGCTAAAAGCTCCCCACCACCGCCATGTAATATAATAAAAAACCAACAGCCAGTGGTCGAGTTCAAAGAGATCTACAGATTCCTCCGCGCGTTCAAGATCAGAATCTTGGTCTTCTTCAATCCGCGTTCTCACTGACGACAGCTCCATACACATAGATAAAACCATCTCGTGTGCTCGCCACACGCCCTCCTCGTTCAGTCCCACAGAGAGAGAGATGGGGAACTGGCTGGGGAAGAAAGCGCAGGTGCACCCTCGAGCGCAGCCGAGCCCCGGTGTCCGAGTTAAGGTGCGAATGACCCGGACTCAGCTCAGGGAGCTGATGTCCCAAGTTGATCCGAGCCGAGGCGACGCAGAGTGTTGTGCGGAAGAACACCCTAACTAGATGAGAAAGAAAAACAAGAATAATCAAGAACACGGAGATTTACGTGGTTCGGCGAACGATCCGCCTACATCCACGGGAGAGAGAGAGACGATTTCTTATTTGAGCGTATGTCAAGAGTACAAGGTACATTGCTGAAATAAATAGATCTTTAGATCCCCACTTTCCTAAACCTAGTAGGAAAGGAATTCCACCATAAAGATACTATCAAATTTAAAACCAAAATCTAGGAAATATATTAGGAAACAAATAGCTTGCAATCTTCAAGTCTTCCTAGATTTCCCGATTGAATTTGTGGAATTCAAGACAATATCAGCAAATCTCCACCTTTGGCTTGAATAAACCACAAGCCTTCACTTGAACCAAGAAAACAAACATATCTCTCCCTCCACTGTACCTTCGCAAAGGTACGCCCGCACCTGGATCAGTGCGGCCTCCATCAACTTCAATGATGAGTAAGAGAAATCAAGTCCCTGCAGGACTTGAACTTCTCTGTAGTAACCGTCTTCGTGAGCATATTTGCGGGATTATCTTTAGTATGGATTTTCTTCAAAGCAATGCTACCATTCTCCACAAATTCTCGAATTTTGTGGTACTTCAATGTGTTTCGTTCTAGAATGGAACACTTGATTATTCGCGAGACATATTGCACTCTGGCTATCACAATATAATGTAGCACTTTCTTGCTTTATACCCAACTCTGTGACCAAACCAGTCAGCCATATTCCCTCCTTCGCAGCCTCAGTTACTGCCATATACTCAGCTTCGGTTGTAGACAATGCTACAGTAGCTTGAAGCATTGCCTTCCACGAAATAGCTCCACCACCAAGAGTAAAGACATATCCCGTGATGGACCTTCACTTGTCCAAATCACCAGCAAAGTCTGAATCAACATAACCTGCTAAATCGATCGATCCTCCCTTGGAATTGAACATTAAACCCATTCCAATAGTTCTAGCCAAATAACAAAAGATCCACTTAACAGCTTCCCAATGCTCCTTACCCGGATTGCTCATGTATCGGCTAACGAGACTCACCGCATGAGCCAAATCCGGTCTGCTACAAACCATAGCATACATGAGGCTCCCTACTGCACTGGCATAGGGTACTCGAGACATCTTTACAACTTCCCATGTGAAACAGGGCATTGTTTCTTAGATAATTTGAAGTGATTTGCTAAGGGTGTACTAACCGGTTTAGCTTTACCCATGTTGAACCGCTCCAAGACCTTCTCAACATACTTCTTTTGATTCACCCAAAGCTTACTTGCATGTCTATCTCGAAAGATTTCTATGCCAAGGATCCCTCTTTGCAGCACCAAGATCCTTCATATCAAACTCACTACTTAACTGAGACTTTAGGGAATTAATGTCTCTCATTTTTCTTGCAGCAATCAACATGTCATCAACATAGAGCATCAACAGAATAAACGACTTATCATCCAAAACTTTGTAGTAGACACAAGAATCATGCACACTCCTCATGTAGCCAATACGAAGCATAAAAGAATCAAACCTTTTATTCCATTGCCTCGGAGATTGCTTCAAACCATAAAGTGATCTCTTGAGCAAACAAACATGATCCTCTTTCCCTTCCACCTTGAAGCCTTCGGGCTGCTCCATATAGATTTTCTCCTCCAAGTCACCATGAAGGAATGCCGTCTTCACATCTAGCTGCTCAAGCTCCAAGTCATACATGGCTACCATAGCTAGTAAAACACGAATTGATGTGTGTTTTACAACAGGGGAAAATATCTCGTCGTAATCAATCCCCTCCTTCTGTGCATAGCCCTTAGCAACAAGTCGGGCCTTGTATCTCTCTTGCTCTTTCTCCGTTGCTGCTTCCTTTCTTCGAAGAACCCATTTGCAACCAATGACATTATGATCCTTGGGCTTCTTCATAAGTTCCCATGTCTCATTCTTTTGTAACGATTCCATCTCCTCCATCATTGCGGTCATCCACTTTTCTTTGTGATCACTTTTCAAAACTTCATGGTAGGAGCCTGGATCGCCAGAGCCTACGGTAAGAGCATAAGCAACCATATCCTCAAAACCGTACCTCTCCGGTGCTTTGGGAGTGCGCCTTCCTCGACCCGTCGCAATGGTACGAGGAACTTCTACCGTTTCTTTGACTTCCGGAGCTTCATCGGATGACTCGCCATTCTCTGTAGATTCTTTGGTTTCAAGCTCCACCTTAACGATAGATTTATCACTCTCCTCTTCAGCAGCCGCGCGTGGCACGCAACTTGACTTCAACATTGCAGATTCATCGAATATAACATCCCTACTCATCAGAACTTTCTTCTCACTTGGATCCCATCATTTGTAGCCTTTCACTCCTTTCTCATAACTGAGAAATATGCATTGTTTTGATTTTGAATCCAACTTCGAGCGTTTCGAGCTCTGCACATGTACAAAAGCAGGACAATCGAATATTCTTAAATTAGAATAATCGACAATTTTACCAATCCATACATCTTCAGGAATTTTGCATTTAATTGCAGTTGATGGAGACCGATTCACAAGTTAACATGCCATGCAGACAGCTTCTGCCCAAAACTCCTTGCTCAGTCCCGCATGTAGCCTCATGCTTCGAGCTCTCTCTAATAAGGTCCGGTTCATCCTTTCCGCTACACCATTCTGTTGGGGAGTATCCGGAACTGTGAAGTGAAAGGTGTCGATTTGTACTTTCCTCCATTGTCCGATCTCAAGCACTTAACCTTCTTCCCCATTGAAGTCTCAACTTTAGCTTTCCATTCTTTGAACTTTTCAAAGACTTCACTTTTGTGTCGCATGAAGTAGACCCAAACTTTGCGAGAGAAATCGTCAATGAATGTCACAAAGTATTCCTTCCCTCATTTTGACTTTACCGGTGAAGGACCCCATACATCCGTGTGTACATATTCGAGCACGCCCTTGCTTGTATGAGTTGCAGCATTGAACCGAACTCTGCATTGTTTTCCAAACACACAAAATTTGCAGAAATCTAATTTGCATGTTTTTATACCTTTGAGTGCATTCCTCTTGTGAAGCTCTATCAATCCTCTTTCTCCCATATGCCCGAGACGCATATGCCATAGATAAGTGTTATCTATCTCCATGCTAGCATCCGTGGACACAGATGCTCCACCTTGCACTGTGGTTCCTATAAGTCGATATAGGTTCCCGTGCCTCTGTCCCTTAAGAACAACCAGAGCTCCCTTAATCACCTTCAAGACTCCACCTTGAGCCATGTACTTGCATCCATTGGATTCAAGTGCTCCCAATGAGATCAAATTCTTCCTTAGACCTGGAACATGACGTACATCTGCCAAGGTTCTAATCATGCCATCAAACATCTTGATTTTCACGGTTCCAACACCCACAGTCTTGCACGAAGTATCATTACCCATGAGAATTGAACCACCATCATATGCCTTGTATTCATCGAAGGCTTCTCGATGAGGACGCATGTGAAAAGTGCATCCGGAGTCCATGATCCACGAATCTTCAAAGGTGTCCTTCCCCGATGATATGGACAAGACGTCCCCATCATTGGTCTCAATGCTGTCGGCTATACTTGCCTCATCTGAGCTCTTCTTCTTTTTATCGTTCTTATTTGGACAGAATCTCTTGGTATGCCCTTCCTGATTACACCCGTAGCATCTTCCTTTGAACCTTCCCTTGGATTTTGATCGACCCCTACCGCTCGATCCTCGATCCGTTGATCTTCCTCTTCCTTGATTGTTTTTCTCCTTTGCAAAGAGTCCCTCTCTCGAAGATTTTGAACTACTTGCCCTTTTCCGAGTGTCGTTTGAAATTAGGGCAGCAGTCACCTCTCCGATCTCTAGGGTTTCCTTGCCATAAAGGAGCGTAGTCACCAAGTGGTCAAACGAATCCGGCAACGATGCCAGTAGTAGAAGCACTATGTCTTCATCCTCAAACTTTACCTCCAAGCTTGTAAGTTCACTAATCATCTTATTGAACACGTTAAGGTGTTCCAACAGATCTCCTCCTTCACTCATCTGAAGTGAATACAATCTCTTCTTCAAGAACAACTTGTTCGTAAGAGATTTCGTCATATAAATGCTTTCGAGTTTGAGCCATACCTCCGGAGTAGATTCGATTTCCGCTACATATTGAAGGGCCTCATCCGATAGGTTCAATCGGATTGCGCTGCACGCCCTCTCCTCCATGTCAGCCCAATCATCATCAGTGATGGTGTTCGGCTTGTTTGATCTTCCCAAGAAGAACCTTTGATAAACCTTGTTGAATCAACAGATCCTTCATCCTTCTCCGCCATAGTGTAAAACTATTCTTCCCGGTGAATCGTTCAATATCAAATCGAACGGTTGAACCTTTTCTAGCCATCTAGTTAGAAGTCGCAATACAGGAACAGAGAACCTGGATTGCTCTGATACCAATTGTTGTGCGGAAGAACACCCTAACTAGATGAGAAAGAAAAACAAGAATAATCAAGAACACGGAGATTTACGTGGTTCGGCAAACGATCCGCCTATGTCCACGGGAGAGAGAGAGACGATTTCTTATTTGAGCATATGTCAAGAGTACAAGGTACATTGCTGAAATAAATAGATCTTTAGATCCCCACTTTCCTAAACCTAGTAGGAAAGGAATTCCACCATAAAGATACTATCAAATTTAAAACCAAAATCTAGGAAATATATTAGGAAACAAATAGCTTGCAATCTTCAAGTCTTCCTAGATTTCCTGATTGAATTTGTGGAATTCAAGACAATATCAGCACAGAGCTCAGCCCCTTGATCCTGCTAGAGTGCTTGGAAGGCAGACTTCCCGCCCCTGTCATCATCCCCGGCGGTGAATGCAAACAGCAGCTATGTACCATCTCCGAAGAAACTTGAAAGTTGAGAATCCGGCGATGTTGAATAAAAAGAGAAGGTGAAGTACATACGAAGAGATACTTTGTAGAGAGCATCTAGGACTTTTTTTTCCCGTCTTTATGATTCGTAGTAGCTGTGCTTGTAGCTCAAATGTTTTTCGCTGTGTAAAGGATGGTGGATGCTGCGTATTGATTCTTTGATGGACTAGACCCTGATATCTTTCATTCAATTATCAACGCCAGAGCATGTCTGTGGATGAAAGAGCACTTGTTTTGTCTACACAGATTGAATCGCCATGAGCGCCTTTTCGAACCTTAATATTCGAGTTCTTAGGACCCTTTTATCCGCTTTCACACACTCCGAGTCCTATTTAGACTCGTGCGATACGGTTTTGAGCTCATCAAAGATTTCAAACTTTGCATGATCATCGGTCTTCCGTTTTGCGGATGCATGGTGAAGGGTGCTCCATGGAGAAAGCTTATAGGGATTGCGATATTATCTTTCGAAGTCATGATGGCTTTTGATTGAAAAGGCTCGAGAATAACAATTTCAATCCATTCAATTGCTAAACCGAAAATTAGATGCAAAGTATGCTAGAAACTTGCTCTTTTAGTTTGATGGACATGAGAAAGTTTGATTATTCTAAGAAATAGAACATCTAAAAAAGGAAGACAAAAGGAAGCGAAGCAGGCTAAAGAACATTCCTGAGGTGAAAATGAGAGGTGAGCATGGGCTTGGAGCCTGGAGGCACGCTGGACACCCACGCCCGATTGGCCGGAACGGAGAAGCTGGTGGGCCGAGGCAGGACATTCCCTTCTTACGTGCACTCTGCCCAACTTGGCCCCGCCAAGCCCGCTTAGGCCTGGTCGGCTTTTTGCAATATATTTCGATAGTGTGCTGGAAATCTTAAAACTTATTATGAAAGACTAATGTGCAATTGAGTTTTAAAATTTTTAAAAAGTGTAATTAAATTATGAAACTTGGGATGAAAATGTAATTGAGTTGTAAAACTTTCAGATAGTGTAATCAAATATTAAAACTTGTCAAGTATGTGCAAACAAGTTATTTCACTAACTCCATCTAACTTAATAAACGAAAAATGCTAATAAGTTTTAATTGCACTTTTGTGACAAGTTTGCTATCAATTTGGTACCCATGGTTGGAGTTCTTGTTTCTGTTTCGATGTGTAGTTTGAGATTTCAATTTGTTTATGTAGGTTTCAAGTGTTAAAGAAATAAAACAGATAGTAAAAGTACAGATGAATGAAGAAGCTAGTGATAGTAGAAAAGCTGAACCTAAGGAAGTTACTAAGGCAAGTCAAGAGGAAGTTACTGAGGAAGGTCGGAAGTTGAAGCAGAGGAAGGTCGCAAACTTCTAAACGAAGCTCAAAGTAAGATGAGCTGGCGATCTTGAGCTGAATTGATGAGCTGGCGATCCATGACATCAAAACCTGAAACACATAAGCTGATCAAGCTAATTGAAGGAGCTGCACAACCAGAGGAAATGCACGTGTTTCTCATATTAGTTATTCTATTATAATAGTTCTATAACAGAAGTTGTTAAACAAGAGTTGAGTATAAAAGGGCAAGTGAAGGAGAGAAGAGTTAAGTGTGTTAGTTCATTGTTTCTACTTCTGATTTTCCTCCATTCATCTTTAGATCTCTCTCTTCTACTTCTGTATTCGATAATAGTTGAAGTCATGTAAAAGATGAACCAGAAGTTTTGAAGAAGAATATCAGAGCTGAGGTATTTCAATTGATTGTTCAGGATCTACAATTCTTTCATACACAGGTTATGTTCTATCTTCCATTTCTTCTCATGGTATCAGAGCACAATCCTGGGAATGATAGATATGATGTGTTCTTATTGCAAGATATTATAAAGATCTTGTTGTTTGTTAGTTAGCTTACCTTCAAAGTTTACTGGATTGTTTCTTCGAATCTTCAAAGTTTCTGAACATATAAGAATGGCAACTAGAGTGCAGAAGTAGCATTTTCCTATCCATGTGAATATAGCTAACTTCGTCACCATCAAGTTGAATGAAGAAAACTTCCTGTTATGGCAAGCCCAATTCAACAGATTTCTGAAAAGCCAAGATCTGATTGGTTTTATTAATGGTGAAACATTACCTCCTACTCAAATGATACAGACTGAGGCAGGAGAAGTGATGAATCTTGATCACCTGGATTGGATAAAAACTGATCAGCTTATATCATCCTGGATAAGTGGTGCGGTATCAGAAAATATTCTAAGTCTAATAATTGGCTTAGAAACCTCATTCGAAGTATGGCAAGCTCTCATAAATAGATTTACATAGAAGTCTGTTGCAAAGGAATTTGAGTTAAGAGGAAAATTACAGGCTTGCAGGAAAAGAAACAGATCATTAAGTGAATACCTTCGAGAATTCAAAACCATCTGTTATCAATTAAATGCAATTGGAAAGCCTGTTGATGATATAACCAGAATGTTTGGCATACTTGAAGGGTTAGGTTCTGAATATGAAACCTTCAGGACAACCATGTATTGCCTTAAACCCTAGCCAGAGTATGATGAGGTTATCTCACAACTTGAGAGATTTGAAACTAGATTGCAAACATTTTCTGTGAACGAGTACCATACTAACTTGGCCTATTATGGGCAAAGAAGAACTGGAACAAGTCTGCAGAAAGTCAATCCCAGAAATCAAAGAGAAAATATTCGGGGGGAATTTAGCTATGACAGAGGTCAATCTCTCAATAGAAGGGAATATGGAAATAATTTTACAGAAGCAGGAAGGAATCAACAAAATAGAATGAATAACCTGAATTCAACTCAGTAAGGTCAGGTTAATAAGGATAACTAGCCTAACTATGGACAAGGATTTAGACCATATTCAAACCCTTCACAGAGGTATCAAAGTGTTAGGTCTTATCCACCACAAAGTTCAAATGGTGATAGACAAACACATATTACAAAGCCTATAAGTAATGGCCCTCTGCAATGCCAGATCTGTAAGAAATCAGGTCATACAGCACTCAGATGTTGGTATAGATTTGATAACTCATACCAGGCAGATGAAATACCAACTGCATTAGCAGCTGTGCACATTGAAGAACCCTATGGTTCAGAATGGTATCTAGATACAGGGGCTACTTCACATATTACCTCAGAACCTGGTATGATTCGAAACTACAATGCATATAATGGTAATGACATTGTCATGATAGGAGATGGATCTCATTTGTCAATCTCATGCATTGGTAATGGAATATTGAATACAGAAAATAGCAAATTACCACTGAATGATATATTAATGGTTCCTGCAATCAAAAAGAATCTTCTATCTGTATCAAAACTAACAAATGATTATCCCTGCTCTTTTATTTTTTATAAACATGGGGTATATATGAAGGACAATTACAATCATACAACAGTGAAGCTAGGAAGGAAGGTCAAGGGGCTATACCAGGTGGAACCTAAAGTTGCAGCAGTCTTCTTCACCTAGACTCAACAGGAAGTAGGAGAAGATGTCTGGCATCAAAGACTTGCTCACACCAATCTGAAAACAGTGAAGATTTTACAGAAACAACATCTCATTCAGTATAGTTCTAAAGCTCAGAATATATGTAGCAGCTGTCAAGTTGCTAAGAGTTCAGCACTATCTTTTTCTTTCTCAGACCATATTTCTAATGTTCCATTAGAAAGAATACATTGCGATGTATGGGGACCATCACCAATTCAATCTGTTCAGAAATTCTCCTACTATGTCATTTTTTTGGATGATTTTTCTCGATATAGCTGGATATATATCCAATGAGACAAAAGTCAGAAGTTTATGATGTGTTTATTATGTTTCAAAGATTTATAGAAAATCAGCTTGATCACAAGATCAAAGTCTTCCAGAGTGATGGAGGAGGAGAGTTCACTAGTAATAAATTTCAGAACTATCTACAAAAGTGTGGAATTAAGCAGAATATCTCTTGTCCTCATACACCAGAGCAAAATGGTGTCTCTGAGAGGAAACATTGACATGTGATTGAATTGGGACTAGCAATGATGTATCATGCTAAAGTACCACTGAGATATTGGGTAGATGCATTCAAAACAGTAGTTTATGTTATCAGTCTCCTTCCTATAACAAAACTGCATATGCATTCACCCCATTATAAGCTCTACAATAAGACATCAGATTATTCTCATCTTCGAGTTTTTGGATCAACCTGTTATCCATGTCTCAGGCACTACACACAGCATAAATTTGATCCAAGATCTCTTACATGTATCTTTCTTGGATATAGTGAGAAGCATAAAGGATGCATGTGTCTCTTGCCTACTAATGGGAGAGTCTACATCAGTAGACATGTAATATTTGATGAGAAAGTCTTCCCTTTTACTCATATAGTAAATACCGAGTATCAGCAGGGATCTGAACTATACAAACAGTGGATAAGAGGAGTATTATCTTCTATTTCCAACTCTACTAAGCAGGCTCAATCACAAAACAATATATCGATGGGATATTTGCAGCATACTAGATTAACTCAAATAACTCCAGAAATGCAGGACAATGAGATCAGTATAGTTAATCCTACAGATATATCACATATGCATATAGTACCTGATGCTGAGATGCAGATTGATGTTAATAATGCTCCCAGTGATATTGAATCTCATCAGAGATCTCCAAGCATTGAGGAACAAATGCCTACAAATCAAGAGCCCGTTTTAACATCAAATGCTAATACAGGACAAATACAAATTAGTTATGAAACAGGAAATATACAAGGTACTTCTTCAACTCATCCTATGCAGACTAGACTTCGATCTGGAATTGTTAAAGCAAATCCTAAATATGCATGTCTAGTTGAGTATCAGCTTCCTGTTGAACCAAAATCAGTAAAGTTTGCCTTAGCAGACAGAGGATGGCACCAAGCAATGAAAGAAGAAATGGATGCCTTATATCAAAACAAAACCTGGGAATTGATTCCTAGAAATGATCACATGAATGTAATTGGTTGCAAATGGGTGTTTAAGACAAAACTTGCACCTGATGGGAGCTTAGATAAACTCAAAGCCAGACTTGTAACTAAAGGCTTCCATCAAGAAGAAGGTCTTGATTTCACAGAAACCTTCAGCCCTGTAGTGAAGCATGCAACAATTCGAATACTCTTATTAATAGCTATGATGAAACAGTGGAAAATTCATCAATTAGATGTCAAAAATGCCTTCTTACATGGAACCTTAAGTGAAACAGTGTATATGGAGCAGCCTCCAGGGTTTAAAGAATCACAAAAGCCTCACCATGTTAGTCTTCTTCGAAAGTCACTTTATGGACTTCGACAAGCTCCTCGAGCTTGGTTTGATAGATTTAGCAGCTTTATGCTAGAATATGGATTTTTCTGCAGCTCCACTAATCCTTCCCTATTCATCCTGCATACTGAAACAGAAACTATTCTCTTATTACTGTATGTAGATGATATCATTCTAACTGGAAGCTCCTCTCAAATGCTTTCTAGTCTCATTACTTCTCTGAGTATTCATTTTCATATGAAGGATCTAGGCTCCTTACACTATTTCCTTGGCATTGAAGCTAAACGAACCACTGATTATCTATTTCTTTGCCAAACTAAATATGCCTTAGACCTCCTCACTCGAGCTCATATGCTAGAATCCAAACCAATTTCAACTCCTCTTTCATTAAAACCACCTATTTTGATCAATGATTCTATACCTTTGAACAATCCTACTAAGTACAAAAGCCTAGTTGGAGGTCTGCAATACCTCACATTAACTAGACCAAACATTGCTTATGCCACAAATATACTCTGCTAGAAAATGCAGCAACCCACAATTGCAGACTTCAACAGATTAAAAAGGGTCTTGCGATATATAAAAGGTACTATAAAGCTTGGCTTATTCGTTCATTCTCAAAGTACCATGCATCTCTATGGTTACTCAGATGCAGACTGGGTAGGGTGTGCAGAAACCAGAAGATCAACAACTGGTTTCTGCACATATCTTGGATCCAATCTTATATCCTGGGCAGCAAAGAAACAGCCCACAGTGAGCAGATCCTCCACTGAAGCTGAATACCGTGCTCTTGCATCAACCACTGCTGATCTCACTTAGATCAGTTTTGTATTACGAGATATAGGTTGTTCTCTTACTCCTCCTATTCATCTGTACTGTGACAATAAATAAGCAATCTCTTTTACTCTGAATCATGTCTTACACGCTCGAACCAAACATATTGAAGTGGACTTCCACTTCATTCGAGAAAAGGTATCCTCAGGATCATTACATGTCAAATACATTCCAAGTTATTGCAAATTAGCTGATATTTTTACAAAACCACTGTCAAGGAGAGCACATTCTTATATGCGAATCAAATTGGGAATCTGTGCTCTATCCATTCCCAATTTGAGGGGGGATGTTAAAGAAATAAAACAGACAGTAAAAGTACAGATGAATGAAGAAGCTGGTGATAGTAGAAAAGTTGAACCTGAGGAAGTTACTAAGGCAAGTCAAGAGGAAGTTACGAGGCGGGAAGCTGAAGCGAGGGAAGGTCGCAAACTTCTAAACGAAGCTCAAAGTAAGATGAGCTGGCGATCTTGAGCTGAATTGATGAGCTGGCAATCCATGACATCAAAACCTGAAACACAGAAGCTGATCAAGCTAACTGAAGGAGCTGCACAACCAGAGGAAATGCACGTGTTTCTCATATTAGTTATTCTGTTATAATAGTTCTATAACAGAAGTTGTTAAACAAGTGTTGAGTATAAAAGGGCAAGTGAAGGAGAGAAGAGTTAAGTGTGTTAGTTCATTGTTTCTACTTCTGATTTTCCTCCATTCATCTTTAGATCTCTCTCTTCTACTTCTGTATTCGATAATAGTTGAAGTTATGTAAAAGATGAACCAGAAGTTTTGAAAAAGAATATCAGAGCTGAGGTATTTCAATTGATTGTTCGGGATCTACAATTCTTTCATACACAGGTTATATTCTATCTTCCATTTCTTCTCATCAAGCACCTTTGAGCTTCTCTCTTTCTCTCTCTCTCTGGTTCTTTCTCATAAGCTCAAAAAACTCATGTACCTGACCAAAATTTCCAGCTAGGTTTGTCAATTTGTTCTTGATTTCTTCACGTGGGAAACATAGCATTGATGATTAACATTTGAAGTGAGAATGATCAAACTGCTGGTTACTTCGGTTTGTTTTGTACTTGAATTGAAAAGTTTTTTTTTTTTTTTTTTGCTCAAAAGAGTTGAAATGAAAATGTTAGCCTACTTTCTTATTCATCTGCATGTTATTGCAAACCAGATCCCTGTCAGTGCTTGTCTCGCAATCAATACGAAGTCTCGATACAACTCCCAGTTTTGAAATACGAACCTTTTAGTATTGCACATTGGATTTAGGATCGCAGGCTGCTCCGTGTTGCAAACTTCTAAGTGGGCATCTTCTACTAATAGCCTTAATGGTTCGTTCCTGCCTTTTAAGCGTTGATAATTTGCCGTTTAGTTCATCAACGTAGCAGATATGGGTTTTCATAATGAATTGTTTGGTTCTCCATTGAAGCAGGCTGAAATGAAAACTTAAAATGATTTGGGCTAGGAGTCGCCGTGAATTGTTTGAAGTCAACTGTGCTAGATCTTCCGCCAATAGAAAACTCAGGATCAATTTTTTCGAAAAAGTGGTCAAGCAAACCGTTTGAGGTATAGATTTTCAAAGATGGTATTGATATTCTTTCGTGGAATCGAGAGAGAGATCTTGAAGACAATGCTAATGAGACTGATCGTGCAAGATTAGCGGTTTTCAAGCCCCTGCAATTTCTAATTTGGCTTCAGCTGCATTATATCTTCTTCTTCATCTTATATAAGTAATGTCAAATCAATGGGTTTTGAGCTGTCTTGTTTAAATTAAACATACAGCTTCAACAAGCGACCTACTCATCGAAAAGCACCTCTTGGTCACCTATGGCCAGGGGTGAGTGACCCCATGAACCGAGTGAGCTCGATTTGGAAGCTAGACTGTAGATGGAGGTTGGGACACCTGGAGTGCCATAACTTGGCACGGGGGGACACTTAAGTGTCATAACTTTGAAATGGTACACTTAAGTGCCAATATCGGAGTAAAATGGAACACTTAAGTGCCACTCCGGCAAAAATCCGGCCAAATGGCTGATGTGGCAATTTTCCAATGAGTTTGGTCCAAAACGGCGTCGTTTTGCATGTTGACGTGGCGGAAAAAATGCAAAAACGACGCCGTTTCGTGTCTACGTGTAAATAATAATATAAAAATTAATTAAATTAGATTTAAACTTAATTTTATTTAAAATATTCAAAAAATTAAAAAAATAAGAAAAATTAAAAAAATTAAAAAAAGGGGGAGGTCGAACGGGCGGTTGAGGGCCGAGCCCTCACCGGAAGAGCCGGCGACGATGGGGGAGGGTCGACCGGGTCGCCGGCCCTCGGCCGACCGACGGCGAGGGCTGCAAGCCCTGCCGAATCGCGGCGAGGGCCGCGACCCTCGTCCCAGATCCGGGCGAGGGCTTGCAGGCCCTCGCCGCCGGTCGGCCGGCCTCGCCCCATGCGAGCCCTCCCGGATCTGGGGCGAGGGTCGCGGTCCTGCCCAGATTCGGCGAGGGCTCGCGAGCCCGCCGCCTCCGCCGCCGCCGGGAAGGGCCAACGACGGAGTGAAGAGGGTCGGCCGGGGTCGCCGGGCCCGCGAGCCCTCGCCCGGATCTGGGTGAGGGTCGTGGCCCTCGCCGTGATCCGCGAGGCTCGCCCCTCGCCGTCGGTTGGCCGAGGGCCGGCGACCTCGGCCGACCCTCCCCCCTCCGTCACCAGCCCTTCCCGGTGACGGTGGGGAGGTGGCGGCGGCGAGGGCTCAGCCCTCAACCGCCCCATTCGACCTCCCCCTTTTTTAAAATTTTCTTAATTTTTAATTTTTTTAATTTTTAATTTTTTAAATAAAATTAAGTTTAAATCTAATTTAATTAATTTTTATATTATTATTTACACGAAATGACGTCGTTTTTGCATTCTCTCTACCACGTTAGCATGCAAAACGACGCCGTTTTGGACCAAACTCGCCGGAAAGTTGCCACGTTAGCCATTTGGCTGGATTTTCGCTAGAGTGGCACTTAAGTGTTCCATTTAACTTCGAAACTGGCACTCAAGTGTATCATTTTGAAATTATAGCACTTAAGTGTCCCTCCGTGCCAAGTTATGGCACTTGGGCTGTTTTTCTGCCACTTTGTAGATGAGACCGTGTTTGTGTCGTGATTTACATTTTGAGGATTCTACCCATTATGGACACTCAAGGGAATACAAACAAAAAAGAAGAGAAGAATGGTGATTAACTTTTGAAATTGCCGCTGCTAATAGAGTTGCCAAGACCGCCTTTTTATATGTCGTAGCCTCCCTTGGATGCATGCATTGCCTTTTGATATTGCGTAGAAAAGATAGAAGGGAGAAGTGAGCGCGTGGGCCTTGAATTTGCAACATTTGACCCAAAAAAGGAAATAGAGACCTGATCTTGGGGTCGTGCACATACAAAATGCATACCCCAATGAACATGCAAGTTTTCTAACTTTAAGCTCCACTTATTTGACGGAAAATATAGCATTTCAAGAAATCATTTTTTAAGAAAATCAACATATTTTCTAATGTTTAACTAAAATCTAAAAATGAATTAGAAAATATATTTTGCTGTTCGATAAGGAAATCTTTTCCTTCATGCACCAATCTCAATAATTCTTTTATTATTATAATTTTATTTGATTTTTTAATTATTTTTCTTTCTTTTTCATTTCCTTTTTCATTGGCGGCTAATGGCTGGTGATCGATCATAAATGAGCTAAAGCCTTACCAGATTAGACAAGGTTGACCTCATCCAATGTCAGCAAGCTCAAGCCCTACCCAAGTCGCCTGGTTTGGCGAGGCTCGAGCTTGCTTGAGGTCGATTGAGTGAGCTCGAGCCTTGCCTAGGTGGCTAGATTTGGCGGGACTCGAGCTCGCCAGTGTTGGGTGAACTCAGCCTTGCCTGATTAGGTGAGGTGGAGCCTCCCCAGACTGTGGTGAGGCTCCAGCTCACTTGTAGCTGGTAATCCTCTTTCGGAATTTGTAGGAGATGGTATAGATGCTCTTGTTCTTTCTACGACAATTGTGGGAGCCAAGGAGAGGGTTTTGGAGAAAGATAGGTACGTAGTAAGCCGCAAAGGAATTCTTTTTTTCTATTGATTCAAAGAGGAAAAGAGAATGTTTAATGTAGCAATGTTGAATGAATGGCAAGTTTGTTTGCCCAGAGCAGGTAAGCGTAAAGTTCGTCCCGATGTTAGATTTTCAACATTTGAACCAACGTTTCTATTGGTGACCCATTCCAACGAGGGTGTCTTTATTGAAGAAGAAGGGACAGAGTCTCAACTACCACACTACTATATACCACTAGCACTTTGCAAGTGGATTAGTTGAGTGACTAGACTGAGGCTCTTTGATATCTTAACTCTCTCCTTCTTGCTTGGAGATTTCTTTCCTTTTGGTTGAAGAAAGTTTGCTTTATAAAAACAAAATATAAGTCAAAGGGGAGGGTAAGACAGGGTTTAGCTAATGGAGAGGCAAGCAACCCTCGGGGAGAAGAAGAATAGTGGTAGAAGCCAATTTCCCTTAGCACGCTCCAAAGCAAAGAAGCTTCGCCGATAGTAGCCTCCGAAATTGGTTGAGTAGCTTCCTTCCGGCAAAGCTCACCAATCATACCCGATATTCAGAGTGTTGGAGCTAGAAAGCGACAGCCATAAAGTGGAGAATTTCCATCCATGCGTTGTCTCATTCGCTACCTCAAGTTAACATTACACAATTAGGACATGCGAACCCCTCAAGTGCCACAACTTTGGCCAAAGGGACACTTAAGTGCCATAACTTACGAAAGGTACACTTAAGTGCCAAAATCGGAGTAAAATGGATCACTTGAGTGCCAATCCAGCCAAAATCTGACCAAAATGCCGACGTGGCATTTTTCCGGTGAAGCGCGCCAAAAACGACGCCATTTTGCACGTTGAAGCCTTCTTAAGCTTTCATAATATTTTATTAGTCTAAATAAAAAATAAATAACTTTTCCTGATTTTGAAAAAAAAAAACTTCATTTCATTTCGCAGCGGACTTGTTCTATTCTAGTGGAAAGACATTTCTCTCACCGATGTATCGTACTCTCTCGACCCGGTCATCATAAGAAAAATACTGCTAAATCTTTTCGAAGTGAGAGAAGGAGGGAAGGCGCGCTACAACTAAGATAACAGCTAGCTGAAGTTAGCTAGCTAGGCTAGCGCGCAATGGCTTTCTCCGAAAGGGGCTCGCTTCTTCAAGCTCCGCCCAACCTATACAAGGTGCTGCTCGCTTTCTCTCAGCCACTAGTGGCTTATGGAGTGGTCGGCAAACGGCGTCGTTTTGGGCTGACGTGGAAAAAATAAATAAAACATTAATTAATTTTAATTTTAATTTAAATTTAGTTAAAATATTAAAAAATAATAATTTTAAAATTAAATTTAGTCAAAATATTTAAAAAAAATAATTAAAAATTTTAAAAAGTTTTAAATTTTTTTAAAAACTTTTAAAAATTAAAATAAAAAAGGGCAATTGGGGGGGGTGGCGGCCGAGGGATCGCCCTCAATCGCCCGCCGCCGCTACCCGTCGCCGTTGGGAAGGGCCGGCGATGGTGGGGGAGGGTCGGCTAGGGTCGCCGGGAACCAAAATATCTAGTTAGCAAAGACTAGGCAAGTACCCTTTTTTCATAGTCACAGGTTGGTTGACCCATGAGGGGCTTTTCCTTGCATTTTCGAGCGACATGGAACTTAACAAAGAGCCCATGAATGATAGCTCAAACGGAGAGAATAAATAGACTCCTCGAGGGCTACTTAAGGCACTTTATTTAGGGCAAACCAGAAGGATTGAAACTGTTGGATGTTGCTTAATACTCCTATAACTTAACAACAAAAAAGCCTTGCGTCAAACTTAAGCCCTTTCAACTTAGCCATGTGGCAACAACCTCTAATGCTCCACAAAAGAAAAGTAGCTTACTAAAACAAGTAAGTTCAAAATCCCTGACCTCCACCTCTTAGTAAACTCCTTTACCCTCCCCTCTCTCCTTCTCGTTTTAGGAAACCATTCTCTATTTTATGAAAAGTGGAGCGAGAGCCTCTACTTGCAAGTGAGGGGCGCTGGAAAGCAAGAGAGTGAAAGTTGTTCTCATCTCAACGGAAGCTGAGATTAATTACAACCCACTACCGGAGAGAGTGTCTTTTCAAAGTCACCTAAGCCGCCTTCTCACACTAATTAACGGCCTTAGAGACCCTTCCTCGTCAAGAATATATACGAGACTAGATTCGAGTAGTGGAGTTTACGCCCCCTTCAAACTTATCTACTACATAGAGATTCTTTTTATCCCTTATTCCCAACTTCCTTGGCTGAGCATTCTATCCTACTTATGATGAAGTTGAAAATATTATTTTTCAGATCGAGAGAAGCTCAATTCGTAGATGAAGAAGAATGGAATCTCTTTCTTTACTCATGGACTCACTCAATCTATTAAGAAAACCTGCTGAAATTAGACTTTGAGAATTGATGCATGGGAGGAAAAGAAAACAAGGCAAAGATGAAAGATGACACCCAGAAGTTCCAATCATCATCCGAAGATAGCTTCAGAGTAAAACATCCCCACGCATCTATCCAATTCTATCGAAAAATAATGGGCGAGCCTAGGGTGACGAACATGGCTAAAGACTTTTTATGCATGGGCCTTCTCTTCTTCACTCAAAGAGGCAATGTACCTGGTACTTGATTCATAAATAATGAATCTTTTGGTTAGAAGTTATATGGACTTTATAATGAGCATGAAGTTGCCGAAGACATCTAAAAGACAAGGTTCACACCCTGCCGGTAGATCTTGTACGTGGGGCATCATAAACTAGTAGAGAGCGGGGGGAGGATCTCTTCTTAGCGGGCTGCTTCACTAGTTAAGTAGGCGCATGAATTAGATTAAGATAGCTAGTAGTTTCAAAGGAAGGAGTCGGAAAAGAAGACTGGTTAGCAGTAGAGCCTTGGTTCGCTCCTTGGTTACCTTGAACCTAGCCCAAAATCCGCTCTATACGTTCTCTTCTAAATTTTTTAGTTTGTGATCGAGGGTGGTAACTTTTCGCTAATACAAGATAGGTTGCAGCTATGAATTATCAAAAAGAATCCATCTCTCTTAATGATTCTTCTTAGGGAGAAGAATATGTTGTGTAGGAGCTCAAAGAAAGGTAATGAAGTAGAAATTTTGAAATAGTTGAATTTAGTAACGAATCTTGCTAACAGCATATAGAGAGCTACGTCTTTTCTTCCTATTTCTATATAAAACATAATTCGTGAAAGAAAGGAAAAACATGGAATCCTACTCAATCTTGCTGAGAAGGACACAGACTCCGGCCTATGCTGACGAGAGCTCATTTTTTTTATTAGAAAATCTCTCTTTCTTCTTCGATCGAATTGCCCGCTATACCCCTTTTGCTACTTTCTTTCCTTGCTATAAAGCTTGAAGATGGAGATCAAATGAAGGTTGCAAGTAAGTAAGAAGCAAGCAGATATCTATTAGCCGCAATAGGTTGAGTCTGTTAAAGGGTAACCAAAAAGAAGTTAAAGCCAATGCTATTACGGAAGTGGATTGCTTCCAGATGATGAATTTGGGGATAAAGATGTTCAAAGAAATTATCCCCCTTCTTTCTTCATTCGTCTTAGAGGTAGTTATCGTCCCAAGCCCATAGTTGTTCCTTAGCTTTTGAAGAAGCTAAGGTGTCCAGTATTCCAATCTGGTTAGGTTTGTATTCCAAGTTAGTTGAACTCCTTTTTGATTGAGATTCAGACTAAGGGAAGATGACTTAGGCCCAATCGAGGTTATCTTCTTTCCCGTTTTTCACCATCCAATCGTCTTATTGAAAGAAAATAAGAAAGTTGACAAGACAATGATTAATTTCTTTCTTTCATTCAATTTTACTTCAAATTCAATCAGACCGGTCTTCAAAAAAAAAAAAAAAAAAAAAAAATCAGATCTTCCAATCACTTATGTCAAAGTTGGTTTCTCTGGCCGATGGCGATCAACCAATGAAAAAGAAAAAAAGAAAGAAAAGAAAAATCATTTAAAAATAGATTTAAAAATTAAAAAATAAAAAGGAAAATGTATTTGACAAAAGAAAGTGAGGTGAAAGAAGGTGTGGAAAATATTTTCAACTTCCTAAAAGTGGAAATCATTTTCCCTATCTTAGAATACATTTTTCCCTTTATGGAAAATATTTTCCTCAATCAATTCATTTTCCATGAAACGAACATTGAAAAATTCAAAAACGTTTCTTTGAAAATTATTTTCTGTGAAATAAATGAAAAATCTTCAAAGCGTGCAAATCTTTCCAAGTCATAGGAGCGTGTGGAAAGAACAAAATTCGAAAGATAAGAGGGAAGAAAAATCAGAAGAGCGTGACGGGTGAATTGTGCAGGCTTCCATTTTTTTAAAGTATATGTTCTTGTCATATGGATGAATATAATAAAAACATGTTGACGAGAGATCACGATATAAAGTATTGTCTAGTAACACACTTGGTTTACCGTTCCATTTCTTCATGATTCCCCCACTGGTGGAGTCCTTTCCGTGGCTCCGGATCATTCTTTCAAGGTCAGTTCATAACCAATCATAGGGGGAAAGTCATGCTTGTGATTCGTTCTTGCGATCGGGTCCCGGCGATGCTTTTCCACTGAAGAACAGCGACTTGCGTGTTGCACGGACGCAAAGTAGGCCCAGAGATTTGCCTAGTCCCCAGTTGACTTTGGATCCGAGAGGCGCTGGTGACACGGCAGCCGTCACGCGGTGGTCGCCCTCCGCCTGCGGCCGTCTTCGCGAGGAGGTCCTGGGCAGGTGAAGCGGTTCCTGCGTGCCTTGCAAAGTCTCTGTTTGCTGTCGTTTCTCTTGCCGTTTAAATTGCTGACACAGATATGCCCACATGGCACCGCAGAAGTCACCTCAACCCTACGTGTGCAAGTAAAGAAAGTAAAGCGTGCTCTCTCTAGATAGGCCGAACACGCAAGAAATCCGCCGGCCAACACGGCATTTCGAACGGTCAAATCCAACGGTAGGAGGCGCGACAACCGTCATGGGGCAGAAACTGAGTAAGATCTAGATTGAAAATCACGATATTCGGCCGAAGAGTACAAGGACCATCGTCGTGATTTCGTCGTTTCCTTTAAGCCCATTGTAAATATCCTGCTGTTTAATAAGTTAAATCAAAGAGAAGAAGAAGAAGTCGTTCTGCTAGAAGCCCCCTTCCTCGCGCGTGCAAGATCAGAATCTTGGTCTTCTTCCATCCGCGTTCGCACTGACGACAATTCCATAACGGAGATGGGAACTGGCTGGGGAAGAAAGCGCAGGTGCACCCCCGGGCGCATCCGAGGCCCCACGTCCGAGTCAAGGTGCGCATGACCCGGACCCAGCTGAGGAAGCTGATGTCCCGAGTCGATCCGAGCCGAGGCTACGGGGAGCTTGGCCCCTTGATCCTGCGAGAGTGCTTGGAAGGCAGACTGGTCGCCCCTGTCGTCCTTGCCGGCGACAGGGGCAAACGGGAAAAACAGTTGAGTACCATCACTGAAGAAACTTGAGGCTTGAAAATCCGGCCTCCTGAATAAAAAAACAGAAGGTGAAGTATATACAAAGAGATACTATGTAGTGAGTATCTAGGACTTCTTTTTCCTTCTTTATAGTTTGTAGTAGCTGCTGTACTCGTAGCTCAAATGTTTTTGGCTGTGTAAAGGATGGTGGACGCTGCGTGTTGAAACTTTGATGAACTAGACCCTGATATCTTTCATTCAATTATCAAAGCCAGAGCATGTCTGTAGATAATTGATTGAGTCTCGCCCCCTTACTCTATTCTCATCGAAGCGATATCAACGCAATCCAAATCCTAAAGTTTGAGTTCCTAGGTTATCGGCTTCCACACTTGGGAGTCCTACTTAGACGCACGCAATACGGTTTTGAGATCAACAAATTGCCATTTTTGCACAATTGTCAGCCTTCCTTTTGCGGTGGAGAAAGCTTCAACGGACTTTGGTGCTACTTTCTATGTCATTATTGCTCCTAATCGAAGAGGGTCGAGAATAACAAGTTTAGTTCTATTCACTCAATTGGCAAACCGAAAATTGGATGCAAAGTACGCTAGGAATTTGCTCTTTTAGGTTGAAGGACATGAGAACATTTGATCATTCTAAGAAATGGAGCGAAGACAGATCGAAAGAAAGAAGAAAAAAAAAGTGAAGCAGGCTAAAGAACGCTCCTAAGGTGAAAATTAGAGGTTAACATGGGCTGGGAGGCACGCAGGACACACCTGCGCCTGATCGGCCGGAAAGGAGAAATGGGCGGGCTTGGGCAAGCCATCCACTTCTTTCTTGCATATGGCCCAACTTGGCCCGCCCAAGCTCGCTTAGGCCCGGTCAGCTTTCTACGATATGTTTGGGGATAAGTTTAGAATTCTAATGTTTTAAAACTTTTAAAAAGTACAATCAAATTTTAAAATTTATCACAAAAGTGTGATTAAGTCCTAAAAATTTCGAAAATTTCAATCAACTCCTAAAATTTATTTAGTTGGTGCAATAAACTTCTTCTATTAACTCCGTCCAATTTGACAAATGAAAAATGTTAACAAGTTTTTAAATTAAATTGCACAAATTTGACAAGTTTTAGAATTTAACTACATTTTTCAAATTTTTTAGGACTCAATTGCACTTTCATGAATAAGTTTTCTGTTCATTTGGTGTCAATGGTTGGAGTTCTTGTTTCTATTTTGACATTTAGAAATGTCATTACCAGGTCGTTGCCTTCCATTTCTTCGCATGCCTTAAAATGGCAGATGTTAGCTAAGCTAAGACATCAGCGAGTGCACGAGATTGACCTGCTTTTGTGCCATTTTAGCCGACCAAATGTCCGATTCATGTTCTTCGCTCTCCAACGCACCACCTTCGGTTGTTCTCGCCTCAAACACTCCCTCTCCCACCGCCGCACGATAAGTGATGTCCAATTGATGGGTTTTTCAAGCTGTCCTGTTTAAATTAAACGTACAGCTTCAGCAAGTGACCTACTCATCGAACAAGCAACCTCTCGGTCACTGGTGGCCAAGGGCGAGCGACCCCACGAACCAAGTGAGCTCGATTTGAAAGCCAAACCACGAATGAGACTGTGCTTGTGTCCGTGTTTTGCATTTTGTAGACGTAAAGGATAATTTGCACTCCGCGGATTCAACCTGTTATGGATACTCAAGGGAATATAGACTAAGAAGAAGGGGAGGACCAATTCGTGGCAATGGTGACAAACTTTCGAAATTGCAGCTGCCGATGGAGCTGCTAAGACCACCTTTTTATATGTTGTAGCCTCCCTTGGATGAATGCATTACCTCTTGATTTTGCCTAGAAAAGATGGAAAGGAGAAGCGAGCGCGTGACGCTCGTTTCTATCCCTTCCAATTTGGAGCATTTGACACGAAAAAGGAAAGAGAGACCTGATCTTGGGAGACGTCATCTAAGGATATGCACAATACAAAATGCATACCCCAGTGCACGGGCAAGTTTCAACTTTAACCTTCCAAGAGTGCAAATTTGTCAAAGTCATTACGAGCGTGCGGAAAGATAAACAAAACCCGAAAGATAAGAGGGAAGAAAATCAAAGGAGCGTGATGGGAGAATTGTGCAGATTTCCATATTTTAAAGTAGATGTTCTTACCATACAGATGAATAATAATGATAATAATATGTTGACAACACTGCTTGGATCCTTGGTGTTTGATTATAGAGTAACCTCACCTAGCAGGAAGAGCTAGAAAGCTCCGAATTGAGGCTGCCCCACTTGCCTAGTAACTCAAGTGGGCCAATAGGACTGCGTTCCTTATTTTAACGTGTCGATACCTGCACGCTCTGTCCCCTTAAATTCTCTTCTATATAGGAGGAGGGAATATCCTCTTGCTATTTTACTTCTTGAAAGTCTCAAGGTCTAGATTAAATCGGGATGAAACATTTTAAAAGCTTGCTTATTCCAACATATTACCATATTTTAAAGTATATGTTCTTGTCATATGGATGAATAATAATAATAATATGTTGACAAAACACCTCGATATAAAATATTGTCTAGTAACAGTATAACACACTTGGTTTACCATTTCATTTCTTCATGATTCCTCTGCTGGTGGAATATGGCTTTGGATCATTCTTTCAATGTTATTTTATAATCAAGTTGGGAAAGTCATGCTCGCAATTCATTCTCGCGGTTGGGTCTCGGCGATACTTTTCCATTGAAGAATAATGACTCGTGAGCCGCATAGACACAAAGTAGGCCCAAAGACTTGCTAACTCATCGGCCCTGCCAGGGACGGCAGCCAACTCAGCATTTCGAACGGTCAAATCTAACGGAAGGAGGAGAAGACTATCGTGATTTCGTCGCGATTTCATCTCTTCCTCTGCGCCCACTGTAATTGTCCTGATATTTAATAAATTGAATCAAAGAAGAGAAGAACAACTCGTCCTGCTAAAAGCCCCCACCATGTAATATAATAAGAAACCAACCAGTGGTCGAGTTAAATACATCCATAGATTCCTAGCGCGTTCAAGATCAGAATCTTGTCTCCTTCCATCCGCGTTCTCACCGACGACAACTCACAATTCCATATACACAGATAAAAACATCTCGTGTGCTCGCCACACGCCCCCACTCATTCGGTCTCACAGAGAGAGAGAGAGAGAGAGAGAGAGAGAGAGAGAGAGAGAGAGAGAGAGAGAGAGATGGGGAACTGGCTGGGAAAGAAAGTGCAGGGGCACCCTCGAGCGCAGCCGAGCCCCGGCGTCCGAGTCAAGGTGCGGATGACCCGGACCCAGCTCAAGGAGCTGATGTCCCAAGTTGATCTGAGCCGAGGCGACGCAGAGCTCGGCCCCTTGATCATGCGAGAGTGCTTGGAAGGTAGACTGCCTGCCCCTGTCATCATCCCCAGCAGCGACGGCGGCGAACGTGAAAAACAGTTGAGTACCATCGTCGAAGAAACTTGAAAGTGGAAAATCCGGCCTGCCGAATAAAAAAAGGTTTTGAGTATATGTGAAGAGATACTTTATAGTGAGCATGTAGGACTTTCTTTTTTCCTTCTTTATTATACTTGTAGCCGCTCAAATGTTTTTTGGCTGAGCAAAGGACGGTGTACGCTGCATATTGAAACTTCGATGAACTAGACCTTGATATCTTTCATTCAATTTTCAACGACAGAGCATGTCCGTAGATAAAAGTTGCACTCGTTTTGCCTACCTGAAAGGCCATACGATCCCCCCCTTTACAAGCATCACACGCAGCTGATGTTGGATCTGATTGAATCTTGACTGATCTCTCCGCCCTTACTCTATTCCCATCAAAGGGCAAGATGCGATCTGAACCCTAATATTCCAGTTCCTAGGACCCTTGTCCTACTTAGACGCGTGGGATACTGTTTTGAGATCAACAGAGAATGGGATTTTTGCATGATTGCTGCCCTTCCGTTTGTGGATGCATGGTGAAGCGTGCTCCATGGAGCAAGCTTTTAGGAATTGCGATATTATCTTTTAAAGTCACAATCGCTTTTGATTAAAAAGGCTCGAGAATATCAGGTCCGATCCACTCAATTGGCAAACCGAGAATCAGATGTAAAGTATACTAGAAACTTGCTCTTTTAGGTTGATGGACAAGAAGAAATTTGATTTTTCTAACACGAAGTTACATAGAAAGAAAAAAGAAAAAGATAGTGAAGCAGGCTAAAGAACATCCCTAAGGTGAAAATTACAGGTGAACATGGGCTTGGAGGCACAAGGGCACACCCACGCCTGATTGGCCTGAAAGGAGAAACGGGCGGGCTTGGGCAGGCCATCCCTTTCTAATGTGTATTAGGCCCAACTTGGCCCGCCCAAGCCCACTTAGGCCGGTTAGCTTTGTGCATTATATTACGGAGATACATATATTGGAAATCTTAAAATATGTCAAAAAATGCAATAAAATTATAAAACTTTCAAAAAGTGCAATCACATTCTAAAGAGATAATGGCATGAATGGTCTTTGAATTTTGGGTCAATGTGTAATGTGAATTTTTAATTTGTTTAATGTAATCCTTGAATTTTAGCTTAATGCACAATATAGTCTATAAACTTTTAATTTATTCAATATAATCGTTAATTTTTTTTTTTTTGTATACGTTCAATGTAATCCTTAAATTATATGAAAATATTCAATGTTATCTCTAAACTTGATTTGATGGATGGACAATATTAAATATTTTAATATAATTCATAGACTATATTGTTTATAGACTACATTGAATATGTACCAAAAGTTAAAGGGCTAGATCAAACAAATACGAGTTTAGAGAAAATATTACACATTATAGTAAAGTTTAAGGACCACATTGAACAAATTAAAAATTTAGAAATCACGTGGCACATTGAGCCATAGTCGAAAGACTATTTGTGTCATTTTTCCAATTTTAAAACTTATTACTAATGTGCAATTAAGTCGTAAAATTTTCAAATAATATGATTAAATTGTAAAACTCGTTAAGCTGATGCAGCTAAGTCCTTCCATTAAGTTTGTTCAACTTGACAAATAGAAAATGCCAAGCGAAGCCAAGACATGTCGACAGGTTTACTATTGGTTTGGTGTCCATGGTTGGAGTCCATAGTTTTCGTTTCGGCTTTAACAAATGTCATTACCAGCTCCTCGTCACTTCCCATTTCTTTGCATGCCTTACAACGTCAGATGTTAGCTAACGCTAAGACATCATCAACCGCACGAGATCGAGCTGCTTTCGTGCCAAATTGCCCGACCATATGCCCAATTCATGTTCCTCGCTCTCCAACGTGCGACCGTTGGTTGTTCCCGCCTCAAGCACTCCCTCTTCCATCCCCGCGCGATACATGGCAACCTCAGTTTCAAGTCGGTCGCGGCCTAGACTCTCCACGACCAACTGGAAAGATGCTCTTCCGTGCGCGAGCTCAAGACCATCCATGCCCAGATGATTTTCCGAGGCTTGGCCAATGAAATTCTCTTGCTCGGGAAGCTGGTTTCCTTCTGTGCCGTCGATGGTGCCGGCGATCTTGCGTATGCTCAGTACCTGTTTGACCAAATGCGAGAGCCCAATAGGTTCATGTATAATAGCTTGATAAGGGGGAGTGTTATGAAATACATGAATATTTATTATATTCATCTTATCTAATATACTTATTATGGTATATCTGTATCCTACAGTCTAAGTACATCTCCCTATACAATGAACGTTCATCTCCCTATCCAATACATGTATCATTCAATACATTGATATTAATGATAAATACATTCTTGTTTTCCTATAAATACGAGCTTAGTTTTTGTTGTAAACATAAAATAAAATTCTCTCCTCTGATTTTCTCTACGATCTCTGGTGTCTGATTTTCTTTACTTAATCTCTCTATTCTCTTTATTATATATTTGTAACATAATATTTTACAATATTTTCTAATTTTTCGGCATTTATTTTGCGAAAAATAAGTTGGTTAAAGAAAATATTTTCTATCAATGGAAAAAAAGTCTTCTAAAATATTGGAAAATGTTTTCCGCTTTCTCCCTCTTTCTTTCACTCCTAAATCAAGCATTTGTTTTTTTCACCAAACACCTTTCCGTCCAGTCACTTAACGCAAGTTGGCAACAGGCCACAGGCAAGCTTGAGCCTCGCCACATGCAAGCAAGGCTTGAGCGAGCTAAGGGCTTGCTAGAGAGGCGAGTTGGGCAGACCTTGATAGGCTTGTCAACCTCTAGGCAACCTTAGGCTTGCCAGTATTTGGCCTGCTAGAGCCTTGCTTACCTATGGCAATCTCGAGCTTGCTTCTAGCCGGTCACCAAACAAAAGAAAAAAGAAAAAATGATTAAAATTTGATTTAAAAATAATAAAAAATTAGTGAAAGGGGTGCATATAAGAAAATATTTTCCTTACCAAATAGTCCAAAATATTTTTCACTACATTTTCAGGTCTCTTCTGAACACTAAAAAAAATTGTCATTTTTCTAGGAAATAGCTTCCTAAAAAACATTTTCCAAAAATTTCATTTTTTCATAAAATGAATGAAACCTTAGGTTAAATGAGTTTTCTAAAAAGTAAATAGTATTCAGTAAATTGTAAATTTATAATGCATTAAGAAACAACTTTGACTTAAATGTCATTTGCCAAAAACTATATTTTATAAAAAAATTTCTAATGTTTTTAAAAAAGTTCCAAACTAATCCTGATGAAGCCCAACCGCTGGCGGGCCAAAACAATCACTAGCCAGCTATTGGCAGCCAATTTGGATAACCTAGCTTGAGGTCACTTGACCTCAAGCAGGGTGGCCAAAGGTTTGCCCTACCTTAGGTGAGACCGCTTGGGATCATGGGAAACCAGGCAACTTCGCTTGAGGTCGTACGACCCCTTGGGTAGCAAACGTCGAACTCCGTTAGGCTCCTCCGTGCAAACCGTGGAGAAAATGAACAGTGAACATAAACAACAACTAATGCCAAGATTTGCATTCCGAAAATGCTACTTTCTAAAGAATCTCCAAATCTATATTAGGCCAAAGGCCTTTGGAAATCTAATTGCATTTCCTTAAATTTGAGCGAAAAACAAACCAAAAGATTATTTGTATTTGACCGATGGACTTTAGAGTCCCAAACACTATCGTTATCATCGATTTCGTTCGTACTAATTTGTCAACACAAGGATCCCTAAATTAAGGAATGCCATAAACTTCATCCAATCGATTCCGATCTACACTCGAATTTCCCATGGTCAAGGGACGTTGATAGTGCCCGCCCACCAAACTTCATTCACCGCCACCACCATCATCACCAGTGCGCTTACAGAAATGCATGAACCACATCTTATCCCATGGTCAAGACGTCCGATTCCACTCGACCTCACGCATCGATCGCCTCACCGCATTATTCATTCTTAGCGAGGAGCAGTCAAATCCGTCCCATCCCCTGTCACCCTCCAATCGAGCAGAAGCCAAACACAAATCTCAGAGGAGAAAACGACATTCGTCGGTCGGTCTTGTCCCTATCCCTCCGCTCCTGAACCAAACCCCGTACCGGCTCCAGGCTAGCGAACGAAATAAAAAATTTCGATTGCGAGAGATTGCGTGGGGGCGATCTTGGAGCCGCTATTTAAAGAACCGACAGCCCCGACGTTGGATCCGTGCAGTGCATCTGTAACCATCGCATTAATGTAGATTCAACATCCGTCGCATAATGCATACCCCAATGCACGGGCAAGTTTCAACTTTAATCTTCCAAGTGTGCAAATTTTTCAAAGTCATTACGAGCCTGCGGAAAGAAGAACAAAACTCGAAAGATAAGAGGGAAGAAAATCAAAGGAGCGTGATGGGAGAATTTTGTGCAGATTTCCATATTTTAAAGTACATGTTCTTATCATACAGATGAATAATAATGATAAAAATATGTTGACAAGACTGCTTGGATCCTTAGTGTCTGATTATAGAGTAACCTCACCTTGCAAAAAGAGCTCAGAGCTTCAAAGCTCCGAGTTGAGGCTGCCCCACTTGCCCAGTAACCCAAGTGGGCCAATAGAATCGCATTTCTTATTTTAACATATCGATGTCCACATGCCAAATCCTCTTAAGTTCTCCTCTATAAAGGAGGAGGGGATATCCTCTTGGTATTTTACATCCCGGAAGTCTCGAGGTCTAGATTGAATCGGGATGAAACCTTTTAAAAACTTGCTTAGTTCCAACGGAATTCCATATTTTAAAGAATATGTTCTTGTCATATAGATGAATAATAATAATATGTTGACAAAACACCTTGATATAAAATATTGTCTAGTAACAGTGTAACACACTTGGTTTACCATTTCATTTCTTCATGATTCCTCTGCTGGTGGAATCCTTTCCATGGCTTTGGATCATTCTTTCAATGTTATTTTATAATCAAATTGGGAAAGTCACGCTTGCAATTCATTCTCGTGATTGGGTCTCGGCGATACTTTTCCATTGAAGAATAATGACTCGTGAGCCGCATAGACACAAAGTAGGCCCAGAGACTTGCTCAGTCATCGGCCCTGCCAGGGACGGCAGCCAACTGCGTCTTGGTCGCCGCTGCTTCAGTCACAGACCCCCCACCCCACCCCCAAAAACAGCCGTGCGGCTTTCAAATCGCTGGTGGTGATCGCCCTCCTCACGTGGCCGTCTTCGCAAAGTGGTCTCAGCCCAGTCTAGCGATTGCCGTGCCTTGCAAAGTCTCTCTTTGCTCTCATTTCTCTTGCTGTTTAAATTGCCGACATAATCCCTACTGGCACCGTAGAAGTCACGTTATCACTATATGTCCAAATAAATGATCAGCCAAATGCAAGAATCCGGCGGCCAACTCAGCATTCCGAACGGTCAAATCTAACGGAAGGAGGAGAAGATTATCCTGATTTTGTCTAGATAGAAAATTTCGATTTTCGGCCAAGAGTACAAGGACCATTCTTGTGATTTCGTCTCTTCCTTTGCACCCACTGTAATTATCCTGATATTTAGGGTGCGTTTGGTAACGTTTACTTCAAAAATTGTTCCAGAGAACAGAAATAGAAAAAAACTATTTTTGTTTTAAGGAACAATTTTTGAACAAAAGAACACGTTTGTGTAACTACACAAAATTTCTGTTCTTGGAATAAAGAAATAACAGAAACATATTTGGTAAATTTGTATAATTTTTTTGTTTCTTTTAATTTTTTAATTTTTAAATATTTTTATTTTATTTTTCCATTTTTCTTTTTTTTTTTTATTTTTTATTTTTTATTTTTTATTTTTATTTTCTTTTTTTTTGGGTTTGGCCGGTCGCCAACCACGCTAGGCGACATCCGGCGAGCTCGCCGGAGCCTTGCTAGGCCAAGGCGAGGCCCAACAAGCTCGCCGGGCTAGCCTAGCCCCGCAAGCCTCGCCATTGGCAAGGCTCGGCCTTGCCCAAGTGGCGTGAGGTCGGCCTCGCTCTCGGCTCGGTGAGGCCCGGCATCGCGTTGGCGGGAGGCCAAGCCTCGCTATGGCCGTGCGAGGCTTGGCCTCACCATTGGCCGGGAGCTCGGCCTCGTCGGATCTCGGCCGGCTCGAGCTCGCCCGGCCAAGGCGAGGCCAAGCCTCATCGGCCCTCGATGGCCAATCGCCGGCCATGGCCGAAGCTAGCGACCAGCCAAAGAAAAATAAAATGTATAAATAATAAATAAGTTTTGTGTTTTTGTTATTTTGTTTCTTCAAAAGTGTTCCCGGGAACAAGAAACAAGTTCTTGTTTTGTTCCAAATTTGTATCATAGAACGAAACAAGTCCCGAGAACAAAAACGTAAACAAACGCATTTCTATTCTTTTTTTGTTCCCCGAAACAAAAGAATAGAAATTGTGTTCTAGGGAACAAAAAAAGAACACAAACAAACATGCCCTTAATAAGTTGGATCAAAGAAGAGAAGAACTCGTCCTGCTAAAAGCCCCCACCGTGTGATTTAATAAGAAACCAACCAGTGGTCGAGTTAAATACATCCACAGATTCCTAGCGCGTTCAAGATCAGAATCCTAGTCTTTTTCCATCCGCGTTCTCACTGACCGACAACTCCATACGCACACATAAAACCATCTCATAAGCTCGCTTCACGCCCCCCCTCATTCTCACAGAGAGAGAGAGAGAGAGAGAGATGGGGAACTGGCTGGGGAAGAAAGTGCAGGGGCACCCTCGAGCGCAGCCGAGCCCCGGCATCCAAGTCAAGGTGCGGATGACCCGGACCCAGCTCAAGGAGCTGATGTCCCGAGTTGATCCAAGCCAAGGCGACGCAGAGCTTGGCCCCTTGATTATGCAAGAGTGTTTGGAAGGTAGACTGCCTGCCCCTGTCATCGTCCCCAGCAGTGACGGCGGCGAACGTGAAAAACAATTGAGTACCATCGTCGAAGAAACTTGAAAGTGGAAAATCCGGCCTGCCGAATAAAAAAAGGTTAAGTATATGTGAAGAGATACTTTGTAGTGAGCATCTAGGACCTTTTTTTCCTTCTTTATTATACTTGTAGCCACACAAATGTTTTTGGCTGAGCAAAGGATGGTGTACGCTGCACAGTGAAACTTTGATGAACTAGACCTTGATATCTTTCATTCAGTTATCAACGCCAGAGTATATATGCACTCGTTTTGTCTACCTGAAAGGCCCATACGATCCGCCCCCCACCACCCCCTCCATTACAAGCATCGCACGCAGCTGATGTTGGATCTGACTGAATCTTGATTGAATCTCTCTGCCCTTACTCTATTCCCATCAAAGGGCAAGATGCGATCTGAACCCTAATATTCCAGTTCCTAGGACCCTTGTCCTACTTAGACGCGTGGGATATGATTTTAAGATTAGTAGAGATTGCGATTTTTGCATGATTGTTGCATGATTGTTGCCCTTCCGTTTGTGGATGCATGGTGAAGTGTGCTCCAAGGAGAAAGCTTCTAGGGACTGCGATATTATCTTTTGAAGTCACAATCACACTTAGTTGAAGAGGCTCGAGAATAGCAGGTCCGATCCACTCAATTGGCAAATTGAGAATAAGATGTAAAGTATTGTTATTGCTTATATAATCAACTAATTCTCATGAACTTCTAGTTGCACTAAGAGAGAAGGAATAAAAAAACGTTAAACTTCATTCAATTAAAATAAAAAAACTGTCAAGTACAAGCTAAATAAGAACCTTTTTTGGAACCGCACACAAACGTGCAAAACAGACTTTTTCCACTTACTAGAAAATAGCTAACAAACCAACCGCCTAACAAGCAAACTTGATTGAATTAAAAAAAAAAAAAAAAAAAAAAAAAAAAAAAAAAAACTAAAACGACGTAACATCGCAGCAAAGAAAGAGACATAGCTCCAACAAACTCCTCCTTGGATCAGCTGCTACTGCAAACTCCTATTTTCTCTCTTAACAGCTCAAATCTTCTAGCCTGAAGTGGCTTTGTGAACATGTCCACAAGCTAATCTTCAGATTTGCAATAGACCAACTTAATTTCACCACTTTGTTGCACTTCACGCAGAAAGAAGAATTTGACTTTAAAATACTAGGTTTTGCCATGGAAAACTGGATTATGTGATATTGTTAATGCAGCCTAATTGTACACATTAACTTCAATGCAATCACCATAATTCAATCACAGATCCTTCATTATCTTCTTCAGCCACAAAGCTTGATTTGCAGCTGCAGTAGCTGCTATAAACTCAGCCTCTGTAGTGGACTGAGCTACAATCTTCTGCTTTTTGGAACACCGGAAGAAACAAGCAGAATCAAGAGTGAAGCAGTACCCAAATGTACTTTTCATGTCATCCACTGAGCCAGCCCAGTCACTATCAGAAAAGCCCTGCAACTTAAACTTCTGACATTTCCTAAACTTCACACCAAATAACAGTGTTCATTTGAGGTATCTCAAGACCCTTTTTGTAGCAATCAAATGTAATTGACTAGGACTACTCATGAACTTGGATAGAACACTCACATCAAATAGAATATATGGTCTAGTTACTATAAAATACATGAGACATCCAATCAAGCTTCTATACATAGAAGCATTTACTGCATCTATTCCATCATTCTTCTGCAACTTCTCCTTAGCAGCCATAGAAGTGCTTACACTCCTACAATCTACCATCTGAAACTTCTTCAGAATTTCCTTCATGTATTATTTATTTATTTATTTATTGGCAGATGAAGATCTCATGTGAAGCTTGTTTGACTTCTAGACCCAGGAAATAAGCTAGCTTTCCCAAGTCTGACATCTCAAAACTTGCAAACAAACCTTGCTTCATCCTCTTTATCAGTTCTGCATCATTCCCTGTCACCAATAAATCATCTACATAGAGTGACAAAATTACAACACTGTGATTCACCCTCTTGACATAAAGAGTAAACTCACTCAAGCTTCTTACAAAGACAAAATCCTGCAAATATCGGTCTATCTTCCCATACTAAGCTCTTAGAGCCTGCTTCAGTCCATATAGAGCTTTCCTCAATCTGTATACCTTCTCTTCTTGCCCTTTGATATTGAAGCCTTCGAATTGTTCAACAAAAATCTCCTCCTTGAGCTCTCCATTCAGAAATGCAGACTTGACATCTAATTGAAATATAGGCCATCCCTTCTTTGCTACAACAGCTAATAGTAGCATGGTTGTATCAAGCCTTGCAACAAGAGCAAATGTCTCAGAATAGTCTACTCCCCATTAGGATTAAGTTTTGTTTTGAACACCCACTTAACCCCAGTTACATTCTTATCAGATGGTCTGTCGACATGCTCCCATGTGTGGTTTTTCTGAATCATTGCAAACTCCTCTTGCATTGCTGCAATCCACCTTTGATCCTCCTTAGCTTCCACATAGTTAGATGGTTCAAGCATTGCCATATTGTTTCTTTCATAGATTTCAGCAGATGACCTTGTGCCTCTTAATGGCAAATCATCCATATTATCTTCCAATCCATCCACAACTTCATCAACCTCTACAATTGTTGCAAATTGTTTTGCAAATTGCTGTTCTCCTGTATTCTTTTCTTCCATCCAATTCCACTCATCTTCCTCTAGAAAAACAACATGTCTGCTCACAGTCACCTTCCCTATCATAGGCTGAAAAATCTTGTAAGCCTTTGATTGGAGACTATACCCAATGAAGACTCCAAGCTTAGCTCTTTTATCTAGCTTGTCTCTCTTGACCTAAGGAACATGAGTATAACACAAACAACCAAAAACCTTCAAACTTTACAGAAGGTTTAACACCATACCAGACTTCAAAAGGTGTTGACCTCTTTAAGGCCTTTGTGGGCAATCTGTTCAATAAGAACATTGTAGTATTAGCTGCCTCAACCCGAAACTTCTTAGGTAACATTTTCTCCTACATCATACATCTGGCCATCTCCATAATGTTTCTATTTTTTCTCTCATTGACCCCATTATGTTGAGGTGAATAGGAAGCAGTGAACTGCTGCACAATGCCTGCTTGCTCACAGTTTAACTTAAACTTGTGAGCAGTATACTCAGAATCGTTATCAAACCTGAGCATTTGAATTTTCTTCCCACTCTAATTCTCAACTAAGGCTTTAAACTTCACAAACATATCAGCAACTTTAGACTTGGCTTGTAGAAAATAAATCCAGCTCATCCTAGTCATGTTATTTGTGAAAGTAATGAAATACCTTCTACCATTGAGAGATGACTTAGACATAAGTCCACATAAGTCTGTGTGGACTAATTGCAGCTTCTCACATACTATCCAACCTCCTCCTTTGAAAGGAAATATGGTTTGCTTGCTAAGAAGACAAGTTCTGCATTGTGGAAATTCCTCCTCCAAATTCGGCAAGTCATCTACCAAGTTATTCCTCTTCATAAACAACATGTTCTTCCTATGAACATGCCCAAGCCTTTTATGCCATAGCTCTGCATTTTCTTCTTTGCACTTTAAGAACATTTATTGCATCTCTTGTAGCTTGAACATGAAGCTCTTGTCCCTTATTGGCATTCTCAGCACTTCTTTGCTATCTGCATTATCAATAAGGCATTCCTTCCTTTCAAACTTCACCTTATAGCCCTTATCAACAAACTGACCAACACTCAACATATTATGGTTAACTTTTAGTACAAATAGAACATCACTGAGTTTCACCTCCTGATTTCCTTCAATAGCCATTGTACCCTTCCCTTGCACTTCAATATACCGTCCATTGCCAATTCTAACTCTGGATCTGACTGATCTATCTAGACTCCTAAACAGCTTCAAATTGCTAGTCATATGATTAGTACAGCCACTATCTACCAGCCATGCATCATTCTCAACAAAAGAGCTAGAATAAGAAGCTACAAACAAGTGTTCTTTCTCAATCTCATTCATTGCTATTTGTGCTTCTCCTGCTTGTTGGTGATTGTTCTCTTTGCATATAGCTTCCATGTGACCAACCTTGTGACATCTTCTTCACTTAGCATCAGGCTTCCTCCAGCATCTAAAGGACTGATGATTAGTTCCACCACAGTGTTGATAAGGCTTCTTATTCTTCTTCCATTTGCCAGACCCACTAGAACTTCCTTCTTTTGCTGCAAACTTGGAGTCACCTGCATTTCCTTGGGATTGATTCCATTTTTTACCTTTGCCTCCATCATTGGACTTCACTTTAGCTTGCAATGCACCCTCTACAGGCTCTTCTCTTCTCACCAGTCTTTTATGCTCCTGTGCCTACAGGGCACTTAACAATTTTGCAAGCTTTATTATGTCAGCTAAGTATCTTGTATTTTCCAGAGAAGCTATGGTGGCTTCAAACTTCTCTGGAAGAGACATTAGGATCTTTTGAACCAACCTTTCATCATTCAAGTCAGTCCCTAAGACTCTGATTTTTTCAGCTATCTCAATCAAACTATCAAAATATTCCTTCATTGACTCTGAATCCTCCATCTGCTGTCTCTCAAACTCCCTTAAGAGATTTAGCACCTTCATGCTCCTTATCTTCTCATCTCCCTCGTATTCATCCTTCAAGAAATCCCATATTGCCTTTGCAAAATCACATCTTATGATCCTTGTGAAGATAGAGGGTGAGACAACAGCATACAAGCAAGACTTTGCCTTGGCCTTCCTTGTGATTCTCTCTTTATGGCACTTTATTTGATTCAAGGTCAGATTGTTTGGATGTGGAGCAACCTCATAATCATTCTCCATAGCCTCCCATAAATCATGACCCTCCAAGAATGCTGTCATCTTGACAGCCCAAACTTGATAATTTTCCCCGAAAGACTAAAGGGGTGCATGATAAAAATTATTTGCGTTTCGAAAATGATTTTTCTGTTCCTGCACAATTTCGGAACAAAACTTGTTTGATAACGCTTATCAAATTTTCTATTTCTGGAATAAATTTCTATTCCGTAAATAGAAATTGAGGAGAAATCGAAATAGATATTTTCTATTTCTGATTTCTTCGTAAATCAATTTTTGATTTCTCCTAACCTAATTTCACTCTTCTCCCTCGTACGCCTCTTCTCCGCCTCCTCCTCCGCCTCTTCTCTACCTCCTCCTCCTCCTCCGCCTCTCCGCCTCTCCTTCGCCTCGCATCGACGCCTCCGCCTCTCCTCCGCCTCCGCACCGACGCCTCCGCCTCTTCTCTCGCACCCCGCCGCTCGTTCCCCGCGAATCGAAGCCCTCGCAATGATCCGAGCACCGACGCCCTCCGCTTCTTCTCTCGCACCCCCGCCGCTCGTTCCCCGCGGCTGAAGCCCTCAACATCCGAGCACCGACGCCCTCCGCCTCTTCTCTCCTCCTCCTCCTCCTCCGCATCCGCCTCTCGCCTCCGCCTCCGCCTCCGCCTCCGCCTCCCACCTCTCGCCCGCCTCTTTGCTTCGCCTCCGCCTCCGCCTCCACCTCCGCCTCTCCTCCTCGCTTCCGCCTCCGCCTCCGCCTCCGCCTCCGCCTCCGCCTCCCTCCGCCTCCTCGCCTCTCGCTCCGCCTCCGCCTCGCCTCCGCCTCCGCCTCTCGCTCCGCCTCCGCCTCCGCCTCCGCCTCGTCCTCCGCCTCGCTCCGCCTCTCGCCTCGCTCGCTCCGCCTCCGCCTCCGCCTCTCCGCCTCCGCCCGCCTCCGCTCCGCCTCCGCCTCCGCCTCCGCCTCTCCGCCTCGCTCCACCTCTCCTCCGCCTCTCTGCTCTGCCTCCGCCTCCACCTCTCCTCTACCTCTCCTCGGCTCATCAAACGAATTTCTATTTTTGAAATAGAAATTCTATTAAGTTATCAAACAGTTTTTTTTTTCCTTAGAAACTCATCAGAAATAGAAATCGAAAATTCATTTCTGTTCTAGAAATAGTTTCTGGAACAGAAATGTTGTCATGCACCCCCTAAAGTAGCCATTGTAGAGAATCCACTTGATCCTGCCTCTATTAGTTTTTTTCTTTACAGATTGGAAGCAGTCTTCACTCACTTACCCTCATTTCACGGTCCCTTAAGATCCCACAGAGACTCTGATACCAATGTTATTGTTGATATAATCAACTAATTCTCACGAACTTCTAGTTGCACTGAGAGAGAAGGAATGAAAAAACATTGAACTTCATTCAATTTAAAAAAAATAATAAAAAAAAAAAACCGTCAAGTACAAGCTAAATAAGAACCTTTTTTGGAACCACACACAAACGTGCAAAACAGACTTGTTCCACTTCCTAGAAAATAGCTAACAAACCAACCGCCTAACAAACAAACTTGATTGAATAATAATAAAATAAACTAAAACGACAGAACATCAGCAGTGGCATTGAGACACAGCTCCAACATGTTAAAAACTTGCTCTTTTAGGTTGATGGACAAGAAGAAATTTGATTTTTCTAACACGATGGTAGATTGAAACAAAGAAGAAAAAGAAAGTGAAGCAGGCTAAAGAACATTCCTGAGGTGAAAATTACAAGTGAACATGGGTGTTGACACCTAAATTTTGGCGATCCATTTAGTCATTATTGCATAAAAAATTAGGGGTTAATTTTAACCCTGAAAAAAAAATATTAATTACATAGCATATAGATTTAGATGCATTTATTTTTAATTTGCATTTTTTTACATTTATTTACTGGACCGGTGACGGATGGGTCGAATTAGTGGTTTTTGGTTTTAAATTAGTAGGCTGGGCTAGGCTCACGAATGGAGAAAATTAACCCAAGCCCGTCGTTATTTTTAATTGATTATCTTGCGAAAAATTAAGATTTGATGCGATATTATGGTTTTTGAAAATTAAAAAAATCGCATTGTAATCTTATTTTTTTTATCAATAGATAATGAAATTGGGGAGAATATTTTTGAGATAAGGATCTGGGTGATCGGGAGGTTATAGATTATCTTCGTGTATATTGAAAAAACGAGATAAAATATTCTACGAAGATTACCTATTTTCACC
Organism: Eucalyptus grandis; assembly: GCF_016545825.1. Taxonomy (NCBI): domain Eukaryota; kingdom Viridiplantae; phylum Streptophyta; class Magnoliopsida; order Myrtales; family Myrtaceae; genus Eucalyptus; species Eucalyptus grandis. The sequence goes on along the minus strand of NC_052619.1, from coordinate 23,262,868 downwards.
TATAAAAAGCAATCAGGTATGTGGAGAAGGGGGGGCTTCTTTTTGGAAAAATTGAGGAAAAAGTGAAAGAGGGGAGAGAAGCCATCCGTGGAGTTGGAAAGTAAAAAGAGAGAAAGAGTACGAAGGAAGAGGGAGAGTGACGTGAGAGAGAGAAAGGAGAGGTGAAAAGTAAAGAGTGATTTGACCCCTACTATTCACCATCTTCCCCAAATTGCTGCCCCTCCTTTGCAATCTCCATCCGCGAAGCTTCCGCCACCGTCCTTCCTCGACGCCGCGCCTCAACGCCCTGCCCCGACGACCCGAAGCCTCGACGCTCCACTCTCCACGAGCAAGCTAGCCACGGCCGCCGCGCCTGAGCCCCGCTCCGACGGCACATTTCATCCGACGCCGCGCCTCCACCTCGGCGTCCCCGTAGCCGAAGTCCGCCTCGCCTGCCCGCTGCGACACCAGCAACCCGCGAAGCCAAGCCCGAGCCGTGCTACAGCCGAGCCGCCTTGCCCGCAACACCGTCACCGATCGACCCACGCGGCCCCGACGCTGAGCCCCGTCTGTCTCGCTTGAACCGCGACCCGCTGCTTGTTCTCCGGTCCGCCCGCCTCCGAGTGACGTTCACACCCCTGCCCCGTCGCTGCTGCCGGCCACCGCCGCTCAGAATCCCCTCGCTAGAGCAGAACTCGAGCCAGATCTGCAGCTCTCCACCCGTGCTGCACCAACGCCACCGAACTGCACCGACGCCACCGAACTGCACCGCTCCGAGATCCCGTCGCGCTTACCATCGCCTGCAGAGCCCTCGCGTCGCCGCCACACCAGCACTGCTGCCGTGCCAGATCCGGATGCCCACCCAGCGTCGCACCACCTTGCAGCAACCTTCGCTCGACGACTCGAAGCCATCCCTTCGCCGGAGCCTGACGTCGTCGCGCCTCAGCTACCGCGGTTCCGCCTCTGCAGCAACTGACGCCTTCACTCGAGCACCGTTGTTCCACCCTTTGCCGCCGCTCGTTCGTCGGCTGCCGCCGCTCGTTCGTCGGCTGCCGCCCTTCACCGGAGCTTCGACGACCGCGACACCCTTGCTGGACCGACGGTGACCACCACATGGGCACAAGCTTGCTTAGAAAAGAAAAAAAAAGGAAAAGGGAATTAGGTAGATTTTTATTATTATTACTGTTTATCTAGTTATAGTTTTTTATTTTCTTTTATATCTAGTTTTGTTCGATGGAATTGTTCCTCTTAAATGTTTGATTGAGATTCCAACATGAATTGGCCCTCAAATAAGAGATTGACAGTTCGATTTTCGAGCTCAAATCCGACTCGCATCTTCACAAAATCGACAATCCAATCTCAAGCCCGGATTCGATTCGCGATTTAATTTAAAATTGGCTAACCCGATCTCATGCGCGAGATATGGTTCGCCGATTTGAGGATATCAATCTTATCTTGTTTGATTTCTTGCTATCGTCGAGTTGGTTGAGTCAATCTTATTTTCGTAAAAAGAAAAATCCAAAAAATATTTGAATTAGGATTAGATTTGCTTTAGGATTAAAATTGCAATCTTATTTCGAATTTCTTAAAGAAAAACACAAAAAAAAAAATCATTGTGCATATTAGATTGCGATTGCATATTTCATTTTGAATTTAGATCATCTTTTTTAAATAAATTGCATTTTAGATTTAGATAATGTCTTAGTTTAAATTAGGATTTAATATGACTTAATTCCTAATTTAAATTAGATAGAATCTTAATCTAGCTAGATCTTTTCAAATTTCATAAAATCTGTCTTAGGATAAATTAGTTGCAATTTCTAGGATAGATTGCATTTTTTAAATAAAAACGTCATTTGCATGTCATATAAGATTTGGTCCATGAAATGCACGTCATTTTAATGATTTTTGTTAGGTGCATTTAATTAGAATTTGCCCGTCATTAGAATTAAGTCATTAGATTAATTTAGATTGCATATTTAAATGTTGCATTTCTTTAATTTCGAATCTCATAAAAAATACAAAAAAAATTATTTAGAATAAATCATCTCATGCTTAGGATAGATTACATGCTTAGTTATGTCATATTGCTTAGGTCATGTAGCTAAGTCATGTTGCCATGTTATATCATTTCATGTTAAATTAGTGGCATGCATTGCATATTTCATGATTTTCATTAATTAAAAAAATTGAAAACAAAAATTGCGTGTTAATTAGAAACCATATCTAGGGTTGTTGATGTGGGTTTTAATTTAACATTGCAGATGCTTTCGTTGCTTTGAGGTAAGTTTTTGCAATTTATTTATTGTTTATCTGAGTGTTAAATTGGTGGTTTGCGCACCTGCATGAACACCTTGCATGTTAGGGAAATAGATTTAAAATCAATCCAAGATGTCTGCCAAACATTTTTCAAAATAAAAAGAAAGGTACCGAAAGGGCGTTAGAGAAATCTAACGTAACCAAGTCCCCGAACTCATAAATCTCTAGTTCGTAGGAGTAAAGTGAACCTCCCGTTACTTTACTTGGGTTTCTAATCGACCCACCAAAAAATAGATTAGTGGCGACTCCTAATTGAAAATCAATTGCATGTTATAAACTTGAACCTAAGTCGCGAATTGGTATGGGCTTGGGAGAGCCCGAGTTAAGTCTAGGCTTAACAATCCATTAGCCAAACCCTAGGTGGTTCGTAACCCAAAATAAAATTTGGTCGCGACAGCTTGGCGACTCCGCTGGGGACTTGAGTTAAAACTCTTAGTGGACTTAGGCCAATTTCTTTTTTGAAAAAATATTTTTTGTTTGGCAGCAAGGATCCTAGGTACGTCCCTAACATTTAAGGTGTTAAATGTTTTTGCAGATTGGGAGGTATAAGGGGAAATGATTGCTAACCCTTGCCTTGCAGGTTGGAGTTAGGGATGTATGGTTTATTTTATTTTTTGAAGTGTTGTCTGATTTAAATTGATGTGCATGCTTTGCATTCATCACTACACTTTGCACACACAACCTGCCGCCGGACCTGGGCCGCATAGGATCATTTAGGATGGTATTGAGATGGATACCACTCCGACCGCATGCTCGCGGTACGAGTCGCCCATCTTAATCCCGAAATTTCTTTCATGGTGTCAAGAGTACCCACCTCGGTCCGCATGCCCGCGACCCAGGTCGGCTCTTCGACCAAGCCGAAGTCATGAGGACCCGACATAGTCCACAAGCCCGTGGCTAGTCTGATCATCCTTGTGGCTCCACCTTGATAAGCCTTATAGATTAGAAATCGAGCCACTCACCATGCGCATGTCTATGTGATTGCTGTCGAATTTTCTTGGTAAAGTAAGTTTTCTATCCCTATACCATGCATTTTTTTTTTTTTGTCATGCTTTTGGTCTGTCCATGAGAATCTAAGATAGTCATTTGATTTAATTCCTTTCATGAATGAAATGAGGAAATTGCCATGCAATAAATCATTTGGAAAATAAAAAACTTTGGAGAATTTGTTTTCAATTCATGCCTAGGAAATTTGATTTTACTAGGATGTCTATTTTTCTAGCTCTCTTTAGGAAATTCCCTCCTTGTAAGAGTTTTTTATGAAAAAAAAATGATGAAAAAAAGTTGATAGATCATTGTCATGGATTGATTCTTTATTTGCACCTCATACTTATATATTTTTAATTCATTTGAATTAGGTGATAACGAATCCTCCGCGTATTACGCGATCGAGAGCTAGAATGGCCGACCAAACCGAAATGCGTGATCGTATCTCCGCTATGGAAGACCAACTCCGACAGTTGCTCACCTCTATGCAATTCATGACAGCTCAAATCCAATCCCTCCAAACGGATTTGACTCTTGCACCTGCTCTCCCTGAGACAGTAGTCCTGAAGCAGTCAAGTAAGACCCAAATGGGCAATGGTGACATGCCTGACCTGGAAGATGACTCACTGTTGGTCACTGCTGAAAAACCTAAACCTGACAATGTCCCTAAGATGGGGCAGGATGAAGTGGAAGTGATGGACACTCTAGGGCAGCCTAGTGGCAAGTTTGATTACTTAGTGAAGTATTCGGCTCCTCCCAGCTTTTACTTTGACTCCCGCAACATAGTTCCAAGTGGATGGGATGACATGGACGATCCGACGTCTCCAAAGACAGAGAACTCTGATGATGCCCTGGAAGGAATCACAAGTCTGTTCGATGACCTCTTCATAGGAACCAATGACAAAGGACCTTCGGAAGACATGGACGTTAGCCTGCAAGAGTAACTTGTTACTGTTGCACATTCCCCTGCGCGGGAATTTTTATCGCTTTCTAGGAATGTTTATCACTTTTTAGGATTGGTTTCCGCTTTTTAGGAATCATTTTCGATGTTTTCTCTTTTTAGGGGTTAGGAATCACAATTTCCATTCTAATAATGTAATTCATTTGATTCTATTCAATGAAATTACAATTTTATTTCCAATTTTGAGGACATGATGGGGTACTCCAAACCAGTCCAATGACGATATCCAACCGTGAAAAGAAAAATATCATCCATGGAGAAATCCCGAGGGCTGGACTCTTTCATGTTTCTTCCCAAAACTTTTTCAAAAACAAAAGCATTTCACTGCTAAAAAAAAAAAAAAAAATTCCCAAAACTTGTAGCAGATTAAACTCGTTTGTTTTTCTAACTCATTTACTTCATGTCTCGAGCATAACAGAGAGGCGTTTGAAAATAACACATCAATTTCCAATGATAGTAGGCCCATTGATTTGGGAACATACATCCGAGAGGAAAATAGACGTGGGGGCAAATGATCATTTCCTAACCGATCTTGATGACATCTCCCAAGAGTGAAGAAAATCATATGGACTCCAAAGTGTGATATGCGGCACATCTCATAATAATTTGTGTGAGATGTCATTCTCGAAGGCCAAATGAAGTTTCTCATTTCCATGAGAAAATGATGAAACAAGTCAAAAGAAGATCATTCGTCTTAAATGAAATGGATACATTGCGTTCATAATTTCGGAATTGACACTTTTTGTTCTTTTCCTTGCAGATGAAGAATTGGGGTACTATAGATTCTAGTAGTGACATGACTGAGACAAAATCTCGATCCGAGCCAAAATGGTTGTGCCATTTGAATTTACTTTGAGTTGCATAGTATCCTATTCATGCACGTTCTTTTGTGCAGGGGCAAAAGCAAGAACGGAGTATTCATCAAATCAAAAAGCGAATTTTCACTTTTGATTGATAAAAGACGACAATCCCTTTCTAGAGCAATCCCCTTAATGAATGCTTAAAACCATGTTTTGAGTGCAATAAATTGTTTGTTTTGAAGTCACAAACACTTTTCATGCTTAAAGTTGCTGGACTCATTTGAAAACAGAATTTTCATATTGATTTAGCTAACCAATTTCATGTGGAGATTTGTCAAGATAGACAATTTAATGGAGTGACTTCAATGCTTAAGAATGCTGAATGAGACGTATCAGGATGATGAAAGGCAAGCCTTATCCTATACACAGTCCCATACTTATACACTTGATACACTTGTGAGATGAGTGTAGGAAGTTCCATATCCGCAAGGTAAAGAGTTCTCTCGCAAAGGTACGATAACCGAAATGATGAGAGGCAATTCATTTCTCTATCCTAAACACTACAGGTGATCCGTTGCTTAACCCTTTTGAGCCCATACACTTATGGATATTCTTTTCAAATTACCCCTGTCAAGAATCACCCCACATCGGGGCAACTAAGAGATCAAATGGCATTATGAGGTGAGGAAAATGTATTGAAATTTTCTTGCTCTCACTTGCATCAATCTTCAAGTCATGCTATTACATTGAATTCATGTGTTAATTTAAGTGCCTTAGGATGATGAAGAGCATTTCTTTCTTTATCCCATACACTTATATCCTTTGCATAGCCCATTTGAGCCTGCAATTTTATTTCTTTAGACCCAGTTGGTGATCATCCCCCACACTGGGGCAAGGCAAAAGCTAGATGAGGACCTTTGAAAGTTCAAGTGCCATTCAAAGTGTAATTGCTTGACACTTGCATTGTGCGCAAGAATTGAATTCAAAATAGAACTAAGGGGCATGGAAAAGCAGTGTGCCTAGTAAAAGCAAGGCCAATGCCCATGAAAAAAAGTGAAAAAACGCATGAGAACTGGGGGCATGAAAAAGTGGTGTGTCTGGTAAAAGCAAGACCAATGCCCATAGATGAAAAAGAGTCAAAATAGGTGACTGTCAATTACAAGAATCGAATCCCAATAGAGCAATAGTCAAAGAACTCAAATGCTGAGTTTTTACAATCAATGGGGATTTCATGAAGACGATCCCCAATGATGGAAAAGAAAACCGGTGGCAATGCCAAGATGATCACCAACTTTCACCCTTTACACACATTTTGAGCATGATGATCCTTTCATTTCTCAACCCATGAACCTAACCTATGTTACGTCCTTTACAAAGTCTCTTCGATTATGGCACTTGAATTAACATAGGAGTTCACATGTTTTATGCATCGCTCGAAAAGTGCGAGCAAGATTATTTCTTTCTCATTTTGCAGGTTCTTGACTTGTAAACCCGGAGATGATAAAAGAGTTGTTCTTTCAATAGCCTTGACTCAAAGAGTCCCTTTGTTAAGCCGTTGACCGAGCCCTCATTATGGTCCCCGTTAAAGACCTCTCGATTGGTAAGCTTGTACCGCTTGAGAAAACTCGGACCCTTGTTGGTGTGATGATAGTGAGATAGAGCGATTCTCATAAAATAGCCTCTAAATGAGAGTGAGTGAAATTCATTTCTAATTGAAGGTCCCTCATTTGGTATTCTTAAGAAATCCATGTCATGAGTGAAAATTGTCTTGAATGATAATTCTCTCCAGTGGAAATTTGGGTGATGCAAAGGTCATTATGCATAAACCCCGATTGAGTTGATGAAAACCTCACTGAATTTTGAAATGTGCATTCTAGGGTAGCTTAGATTGTTTATCTCTTTAATGAATGCATATCGTTTTTGCTCTAAATCATGTCCGATGTGTAATTCAAGTTCCTTTCGAATGTTTCATGATATTAGGAGGTGAAAGGCCTCACAGATATTTAATTTCCAAAAGACATATCCCAAAGAATCGAGATATCGTCGAGTAAGTATATCTCTACCCATTTTTCACACTTGACTCGGTCAAGATGTCCATTTATATTGACCTGGCGTGCTTTTGTAGCCCAGAGTCCCTTTCTCATTGACCCGGCGTGCTTCAGTAGCCCGGTGTCCTTTATATTGACCTGGCGTGCTTTTGTAGCCCAGAGTCCCTTCTCATTGACCCGGCGTGCTTCAGTAGCCCGGTGTCCTTTATATTGACCTGGCGTGCTTTTGTAGCCCAGAGTTCCATTCATTGACTCGGTGTGCTTTCGTAGCCCGATATCCATTTATACCAAATCGGCGTGCTTCCGTAGCCCGGATTTCTTTTATCGACTTGGCGTGCTTTTGTAGCCCAAAGTCCCTTTTAATCGACACTCGACTGAGTTGTCCCCCAAAGATTTTCCTCCAGAGCCAATCTGATTAAGGCGACCGAAGAACGGTTCGGTCCCGGTCGCTTGATCTCTTTGCAAGGTCCGGGCGACCGAAGAATGGTTCGAGTCCTAGCTAAGCAAAACCTCGCCTAGGTGACCGTAGAATAGAACGGGTCCTAGACAAAACCTATTTCCTATTCAGCGATCAGTAGAATGGTACGGGTCCCGAAAGGTAAACCCCGTTTAGGTGACCGTAGAATAGAACGGGTCCTAGACAAAACCTATTTCCCTATTCAAGCGACCGTAGAATGGTACGGGTCCCGGAAGGTAAACCCCGTTTAGGTGACCGTAGAATAGAACGGGTCTTAGACAAAACCTATTTCCTATTCAGCGATCGTAGAATGGTACGGGTCTTGAAAGGTAAATCCCCGTTTAGGCGACCGTAGAATGGTACGGTCTTAGACACAACCAAACACTGTCATACTAGGCGACCGTAGAATGGTACGGGTCCTAGGAAAGCGGTGTCTTTGCAAAGTCATGTTACTATTCAGGCGACCGTAGAATGGTACGGGTCCTGAACATGTAACACCATCTTGAATCACTCTACCCTCCTTGAAGGTAAGATATTCCAGTAACTTCTTTTTACCATTTTCCAAAAATTAGACATCTCACCGATCCGGATGTCTCAATTTTTTCTGTCCAACATTTCACTTTGGATGTGAATGTTCTTGCCTGTTACGCTTTTCAAGGAACCTGAGTGAGAGTTGGGTACTTGTAGAGTAAACAGGGACTTATCATGTACCTCAAGATGCTCTACCGCACTGACTGGTAAGTAATTACAGGTACGTCTTTTCCTTTTACATCATGCATTTGCATTAGCATTTCCATGCACCATATAAATTGCATTAAAAAATGAAATTCATTTTCCGACAAAAAAAAAAAAATCATTCAATGCATTTGCATGGTCAAAATTTAGATCTCAATTTGTCTTTGAAGGCAACCTCTTCGAGCTCACCTTCAAAGAGGGGCAGCTGTTGACACCTAAATTTTGGCGATCCATTTAGTCATTATTGCATAAAAAATTAGGGGTTAATTTTAACCCTGAAAAAAAAAATATTAATTACATAGCATATAGATTTAGATGCATTTATTTTTAATTTGCATTTTTTACATTTATTTACCGGACCGGTGACGGATGGGTCGAATTAGTGGTTTTGGTTTTAAATTAGTAGGCTGGGCTAGGCTCACGAATGGAGAAAATTAACCCAAGCCCGTCGTTATTTTTAATTGATTATCTTGCGAAAAAATTAAGATTTGATGCGATATTATGGTTTTTGAAAATTAAAAATCGCATTGTAATCTTATTTTTTTTATCAATAGATAATGAAATTGGGGAGAATATTTTTGAGATAAGGATCTGGGTGATCGGGAGGTTATAGATTATCTTCGTGTATATTGAAAAACGAGATAAAATATTCTACGAAGATTACCTATTTTCACCTATAAAAAGCAATCAGGTATGTGGAGAAGGGGGCTTCTTTTTGGAAAAATTGAGGAAAAAGTGAAAGAGGGGAGAGAAGCCATCCGTGGAGTTGGAAAGTAAAAGAGAGAAAGAGTACGAAGGAAGAGGGAGAGTGACGTGAGAGAGAGAAAGGGAGAGGTGAAAAGTAAAGAGTGATTTGACCCCTACTATTCACCATCTTCCCCAAATTGCTGCCCCTCCTTTGCAATCTCCATCCGCGAAGCTTCCGCCACCGTCCTTCCTCGACGCCGCGCCTCAACGCCCTGCCCTGACGACCCGAAGCCTCGACGCTCCACTCTCCACGAGCAAGCTAGCCACGGCCGCCGCGCCTGAGCCCCGCTCCGACGGCACATTTTCATCCGACGCCGCGCCTCCACCTCGGCGTCCCCGTAGCCGAAGTCCGCCTCGCCTGCCCGCTGCGACACCAGCAACCCGCGAAGCCAAGCCCGAGCCGTGCTACAGCCGAGCCGCCTTGCCCGCAACACCGTCACCGATCGACCCACGCGGCCCCGACGCTGAGCCCCGTCTGTCTCGCTTGAACCGCGACCCGCTGCTTGTTCTCCGGTCCGCCCGCCTCCGAGTGACGTTCACACCCCTGCCCCGTCGCTGCTGCCGGCCACCGCCGCTCAGAATCCCCTCGCTAGAGCAGAACTCGAGCCAGATCTGCAGCTCTCCACCCGTGCTGCACCAACGCCACCGAACTGCACCGACGCCACCGAACTGCACCGCTCCGAGATCCCGTCGCGCTTACCATCGCCTGCAGAGCCCTCGCGTCGCCGCCACACCAGCACTGCTGCCGTGCCAGATCCGGATGCCCACCCAGCGTCGCACCACCTTGCAGCAACCTTCGCTCGACGACTCGAAGCCATCCCTTCGCCGGAGCCTGACGTCGTCGCGCCTCAGCTACCGCGGTTCCGCCTCTGCAGCAACTGACGCCTTCACTCGAGCACCGTTGTTCCACCCTTTGCCGCCGCTCGTTCGTCGGCTGCCGCCGCTCGTTCGTCGGCTGCCGCCCTTCACCGGAGCTTCGACGACCGCGACACCCTTGCTGGACCGACGGTGACCACCACATGGGCACAAGCTTGCTTAGAAAAGAAAAAAAAAAGGAAAAGGGAATTAGGTAGATTTTTATTATTATTACTGTTTATCTAGTTATAGTTTTTTATTTTCTTTTATATCTAGTTTTGTTCGATGGAATTGTTCCTCTTAAATGTTTGATTGAGATTCCAACATGAATTGGCCCCTCAAATAAGAGATCGACAGTTCGATTTTCGACCAAATCCGACTCGCAATCTTTCTCACAAAATCGACAATCCAATCTCTGCCCGGATTCGATTCAAGGATGAATTTAAAATTGGCTAACCCGATCTCATGCGCGAGATATGGTTCACCGATTTGAGGATATCAATCTTATCTTGTTTGATTTGCTATCGTCGTTGGTTGAGTCAATCTTATTTTCGTAAAAGAAAAATCCAAAAATATTTGAATTAGGATTAGATTTGCTTTAGGATTAAAATTGCAATCTTATTTCGAATTTCTTAAAGAAAAACACAAAAAAAAAAAATCATTGTGCATATTAGATTGCGATTGCATATTTCATTTTGAATTTAGATCATCTTTTTAAATAAATTGCATTTTAGATTTAGATAATGTCTTAGTTTAAATTAGATTTAATATGACTTAATTCCTAATTTAAATTAGATAGAATCTTAATCTAGCTAGATCTTTTCAAATTTCATAAAAATCTGTCTTAGGATAAATTAGTTGCAATTTCTAGGATAGATTGCATTTTTTAAATAAAAACGTCATTTGCATGTCATATAAGATTTGGTCCATGAAATGCACGTCATTTTAATGATTTTTGTTAGGTGCATTTAATTAGAATTTGCCCGTCATTAGAATTAAGTCATTAGATTAATTTAGATTGCATATTTAAATGTTGCATTTCTTTAATTTCGAATCTCATAAAAATACAAAAAATTATTTAGAATAAATCATCTCATGCTTAGGATAGATTACATGCTTAGTTATGTCATATTGCTTAGGTCATGTAGCTAAGTCATGTTGCCATGTTATATCATTTCATGTTAAATTAGTGGCATGCATTGCATATTTCATGATTTTCATTAATTAAAAAAATTGAAAACAAAAAATTGCGTGTTAATTAGAAACCATATCTAGGGTTGTTGATGTGGGTTTTAATTTAACATTGCGTATGCTTTCGTTGTTTGAGGTAAGTTTTTGCAATTTATTTATTGTTTATCCGAGTGTTAAATCGGTGGTTTGCGCACCCGCATGAACACCTTGCATGTTAGGGAAATAGATTTAAAATCAATCCAAGATGTCTGCCAAACATTTTTCAAAATAAAAAGAAAGGTACCGAAAGGGCGTTAGAGAAATCTAACGTAACCAAGTCCCCGAACTCATAAATCTCTAGTTCGTAGGAGTAAAGTGAACCTCCTGTTACTTTACTTGGGTTTCTAATCGACCCACCAAAAAATAGATTAGTGGCGACTCCTAATTGAAAATCAATCGCATGTTATAAACTTGAACCTAAGTCGCGAATTGGTATGGGCTTGGGAGGTTAAATGCCCAGTTTCCCAGCTTAACAATCCATTAGCCAAACCCTAGGTGGTTCGTAACCCAAAATAAAATTTGGTCGCGACAATGGGCTTAGAGGAACAGAGGGCACACCCATGCCTAATTGGCCTAAAAGGAGAAACGGGCAGGCCTGGGCAAGCCATCCCTTTCTTACATGCATTCAACCCAACTTGGCCCGCCCAAGCCCGCTTAGGCCAGCTAGCTTTATGCATTATATTTGGAGATATATGTAGTGGAAATCCTAAAATCTATCACAAAAGTGCAATAGAATTATGAAATTTTTAAAAAGTGCAATCACATTCTAAAGGGATAATGGCATAAATGGTCTTTGAATTTTGGGCCAATGTGCAATGTGAGCTTTTAATTTGTTAATACGATTCATGAATTGTAGCTTAATGCGCAATATAATCTCTAAACTTTTAATTTATTCAATATAGTCCCTAAGTTTTTTGTATATGTTCAATATAGTCCTTAAATTATATGAAAATATTCAATATTATTTCTAAACTTAAATTAAGGGGGGACATTATTGAACATTTTAATATAGTTCATAAATTACATTGAATATGTACCAAAAGTCCAATGGTCAAATTAAACACATACAAGCTTAGGGAATATATTGCACAATAGACTAAATTTCAAGAACCACATTAAATAAATTAAAAATTTAGGAATCACATAGCTCATTGAGTCATAATTAAAAGACTATTTGTGTCATTTTCCCAATTTTTAAATTTATCATAAATATGCAATTAAATTATAAACTTTCAAAAAGTGTGATTAAATTGTAAAACTTGTTAAACTGATGCAGCTAAGTCCTTCCATTCAGTCCGTTTAACTTGACAAATAGAAAATGCCAAGCGAAGCCGAGACATGTCGACAAGTTTACTATTGATTTGGTGTCCATGGTTGGAGTTCATAGTTTTCGTTTCGGCTTTAACAAATGTCATTACCAGCTCCTCGTCACCTCCCATTTCTTCGCACGCCTTACAACGTCAGATGTTAGCTAAAGCTTAGACATCATCAACCGCACGAGATCGAGCTGCTTTCGTGCCAAATTCCCCGACCAAATGCCCAATTCATGTTCCTCGCTCTCCAACGCGCGACCGTTGGTTGTTCCCGCCTCAAGCACTCCCTCTCCCATCGCCGCGCGATCCACGGCAACCTCGGCTTCAAGTCGGTCGCGGCCCGGACTCTCCACGACCGACTGGAAAGATGCTCTTCCGTGAGCGAGCTCAAGACCATCCATGCCCAGATAATTTTCCGGGGCCTGGCCCATGAAATTCTCTTGCTCGGGAAGCTGGTTTCCTTCTGCGCCGTCGACGGTGCCGGCGATCTCGCGTATGCTCGGTACCTGTTCGACAAAATGCGAGAGCCCAATAGGTTCATGTATAATAGCTTGATAAGGGGTTATTCGAACAGCGAGGACCCTTTGGAGGCCGTTCTTTTGTACCGCCGAATGATCGGTTCGGGCATTTCGCCGAACGAATTCACCTTCCCTTTTGTTCTCAAGGCTTGTGCGGGTGAGTCGTTGTACTGGGTTTCGGTTCTTGTTCACGGCCAGGCTGTTAAGTTGGGATTTGGGCTTCAAGTCTGTGTGCAGAACGCTCTGATGACGGGGTACGTATCTTGCGGATTGGTGGGGGATGCCAGGAAACTGTTTGATGGAATAGCTGACAGGACATTGGTTTCTTGGAATTTGATGATTGGTGGATATTCTAAGATTGGTTGCTCCAGGGAAGCATTTAGATTGTTTGAAGAGATGAGGAAATTGAGGTTGCAGATAGATGAGTTCACGCTGGCTAGTCTAATTTCAGTTTGTTCACAAACTGGTCAGTTAGATTTGGGAAAGTATGTGCATCTCTACATCGAGATTACTGGTGTTGAAGTCGATATCATTGTTAGCAATTCTCTATTGGACATGTATGCAAAGTGCGGGGATTTGCATTTGGCTGAAGCAGTTTTCAAAAAAGTACCCAACAAGGATGTTGTTTCCTGGACTACCATGGTGAATGCCTATGCAAACCAGGGTTCCCTCACGTTGGCCCAACAATGTTTTGATCAGATGCCAAAGAAGAATGTGGTCTCTTGGAACTCACTAATCTCATCTTATGTTCAATTTGGTCGATCCAAAGAAGCTTTGAACCTCTTCCGCAGGATGTGTGACTCAAGAGTCATCCCAGATGAAACTACCCTTATTGCAGTTCTTTCAGCATGTAGTCACATTGGTGATGCAGCCACAGGAGAAGAAATATACATTTACATATCCAAATCTGGTATTAGACCCAGCATTACCCTTTATAACGCCTTGATGACCATGTTTGGAAAATGCGGTGCAGTTCAAATTGCTGTTGATATCTTTAAAAAGATGAAGCTAAGGAACTTGGTGTCATGGAATGTAGCAATTGGCGCCCTCGCGTTGCATGGATGTGGGGCTGAAGCAATCAAGCTCTTTGAGGACATGGAAGCTTCCAGAATCTTCCCCAACGAGATCACCTTCACGGGACTTCTCTCTGCTTGCAGTCATAGTGGTCTTATCGAAATGGGAAGATATTACTTTCAAAGGATGAGCTCTGCTTATGGCATATCACCTGAAATAGAGCATTATGCTTGCCTAATTGATCTACTTGGGCGTGGAGGTTTCTTAGAAGAAGCGCTTGGGCTGATTGGAAAGATGCCGATGAGACCTGATATCGTGATATGGGGAGCACTATTAGCCGCATGTAGGACTCATCATTACGGGCACATTGGGAAATTCATTCTGAAGCAGCTTTTGGAGCTCTTGCCTCATAGTTCAGGGCTTTGCGTGCTTTTGTCAAACCTTTATGCTGAAGCCAGAAGATGGGACATTGCGAGGAAGATAAGGAAGATCATGAACGAAAGCGGTATTGCTAAATGCAGGGCCGTTAGCTTCATTGAGATTGATGGTAACGTCTACGAATTCATGGTTGATGACAAGAGAGGTGAAATGTCAAGCAGCCTGTACTTGGTGCTGGACCAATTAACTGATCATTTAAAATTCGAGGGCTGCCCATGCAACCTCTCTGGTGCATTCTGGGAGGCGGAGGATGTACAGTGATCTCCCCATTCTTTTGTTGTATCAAGAAATTTCTGCAAGAAAGGATTGCAGATCTCAATTATGTGACTGGGTTTTGAGTTATTTGCTTTAATGAACACCACCTAAATACATCTTCAGGTTCCGGTCGATGTTAGGATGATCTTTGGTTAAACTTAAGTTCTTTTGTTAAACCAAATTGGAAAAAGAAACAAAAGGAATGCAGAGAGTGAATTGCACTGAGGGAAGCAAAAAGCTGACTCTATACCATATTCCTAATGCCTTTTTGATGTCCAAGGAACTTTCTGAGAAAATTCTTATAATGTGCCCACCTTTATAGAGTTTATTATAGCCAGTCCTTTATACGCGCAAGAGATGACGTGGGTATATAATCACATCAACAAGATAATAAAAAAGCTGGAAAAAATAATTCGAGAGGAATTTGTGCCATAGAGTTCACGATCAATGCTGCGATACCATGTCAGATAACTCAATCTTCACAAAACTTACACCAACGGACACCTAACTATCGAGCAGAACTTGTTTCTTTGGGTTCAAGAAATTTTTTTCTGAATATCGATGTTCATTTCACGAAAAATGAACTAGTTTTAGAAATCATTTTCCACCAACAAAAAAATATCTTCCAAAAAAGAGAAAAATGTTTTCCACTTTTCCAATTGGGGAAAACATATTCCTTATTCACTCTCTCTTCTCATAACCTATTAGCCCCTTTCTTTTTTGTTTTCTTTTTTAATAATTTGAATTTGAAATTCTTTTCCTTTTCCTTTTTCTTTTCTTTTTTCTTTTTCTTTTTTTTTTCCACCTTCTTTGGCTGGTTGCCAGCATGTCTGGCATGGCTCAGCCAATGATCGGCCACAAAGCTCGAGGCTTGTCAATGGTGTCACCGATCTTGGGCCTCACCTAGCTCGCCAATCTCTAAAGAGCAGCAAGCTCAAGGCTTGCTAACCTCTCGGCGAGCTTGAGCTCGTCGCTCGCCACTCTCCAAATCAGTGAACCAGCAACGAGCTTGAGGCTCGCCCTCGTGCTTAGACCCTAGCACTTGCCAATCTCTGGCGAGTAGCAAGGCCAGAGGCCGGCAAGCTCGGGCTCGTTGCTCACCGCTCGCAAGATCGGCAAGCTAGCAAAAGTTGGCCTTCAGCTGATCACCGGCTATCGTGTGGCCGGCGAACGACCAAAAAAAGAAGAAGATGAAAAGAAAGAAAAAAAATAAAAATCAAAAATCAATTAAAAAAAGAAAATTGATTTTTTAAAAATATTTTTTTAAAATTGATTTAAAAATAATAAAATAATTCAAAAAAAAATACGTAGAGAAAATATTTTCCTTACGTAACATCAAAAAATACTTTCCATTTTATTTTTAGGTTTCAAACAAACACGGGAAAATAATGACTTTTTTTTTTTTTTTTTGGAAATGACTTCCTCAAAAATATTTTCTAGAAATGTTGCATTTTCCATGAAATGAATGGAGGTTTAGAATTCATTAGTTTCACAGAAAATAACTTCCTTAAAAACATTCTCTGAATTTTTCGGCGTTTATTTCACGAAAAATAAGTTGGTCAAAGAAAATATTTTCTATCAATGGAAAAAAAGTCTTTTAAAATAGTGGAAAATGCTTTCCACTTTCTCCTCTTTATTTCACTTCTAAACCGAGCATTTTTGTCACCAAACACCTTTATGGCTAGTCGATTACCACAATAGTGGTTGGCAATTGGCCACAGGCAAGCTTGAGCCTTGCCACGTGCCAGCAAGGCTTGAATGAGCTTGGGCCTTGCTAGAGAGGCAAGTTGGGCAGACTCAACGGGCTTGTCAACCCCTAGGTGAACTTAGCCTTGCCAATATTTGGCAAGCTTGAGCCTTGCTGAGCTATGGCGAGTCTCAAGCTTGCTTATGGCTAGTTACCTGCCAAAATAAAAAAAGAAAGAAAAGAAAATTATAAAAATGAAAAATGATTAAAATTTGATTTAAAAATAAAAAATAAGTGAAAGGATGTATGGAGGAAAATATTTTCTTTATCAAACGGTTAAATATTTTTCACTTCATTTTCGGTTTCATCTAAACACTTGAAAATATTATTATTTTCCTAGAAAATAATTTCGAGAAATGCCATATTTTTCTTAAAACGAATGAAAACTTAGGTTAAATGAGTTTTCTGAAATGCAAATAGTATTTGATAAATTGTTATTTTATAGTGCATTGAGAAACAACTTTGACTTAAATGTCGTTTGCCAAAAATCATATTTCATAAAGAATTTTTGCTAATGTTTTTTAAAAAAGTTCCAAACTAATTCTAGTAAAGCACAACTGTTGGCAAGCCAAAACAATTGCTAGCTAGTTGTTGGCAGCCAATTTGGACAACCTCGTTACAGGGTGGTTGAAGGTTGCTCTACCTTAGGCGAGACTGCTTGAGATCATGGGAAACTAGGCAACATCGCTTGGGGTCATACGACACTAGGCAACAATTGCTGGGGTTGCCTAATCCCTTGTGCACCAAACGTCGGCCTCCGTTCGGTTCTTCCATGCAAACCATTTAGAAAATGAACAGTGAATATAAACAACAACTAATGCCAAGATTTGCATTCCAAATTTTCTACTTTCTAAAGGATCTCCAAATCTATTTTGCGCCAAAGGTCTTTGGAAATACAATTGCATTTCCTCAAAGTTAAGCGAAAAACAAATCAAAAGATTATTTGTATTTGATCAATAGACTTTAGAGTATCATTATCATCGATTCCGTTCGTACTAATCTGCCAACACAAGGGTCCCTTAATTAAGGGATGCCATAAACTTCACCCAATAGAATCCGATCTACACTCGAATTTCCCATGGTCAAGGGACGTTGATGGTGCCCGCCCACCAAACTTCCTTCACCGCCACCACCATCACCACCACCAGTGCGCTTACAGAAATGCATGAACCACATCTTAAGCCAAGACGTCCGATTCCGCTCGACCTCACGAATCGATCGCCTCACCGCATTATTCATTCGTAGCCAGGAGAGGAGCAGTCAGATGCGTCCCATCCCCTGCCACCCTCCAAGCGAGCAGAAGCCAAACACGAATCTCAGATGAGGAAACGACATTCGTCGGTCGGTCTTGTCCCTATCCCTCCGCTCCTGAACCAAGCCCCGTACCGGCTCCAGGCTAGCGAACAAAATACAAAATCTCGATTGCGAGAGATTGCGTGGGGGCGATCTTGGAGCCGCTATTTAAAGAACCGACACCCCCGACGTTGGATCCGTGCAGTGCATCTGTAACCATCGCATAATGCAGATTCAACATCAGTCGAGAAGAACCGAGAGAGAGGGGGGACAGGCAGACCGGCAGGACCAGATCATCGTCCGCCCCATGCGGTGTTGGACTTGGTGGGTGGTGGGGGGTGTCGCTTCGATTCCCGAGAAGCCTCTCCTTCCCTTCCGTGCCCCTCGTGTACCACGCCACACCTCCCAGCTGAACCTCCACGGGTGGCACGCTCCTTGGTTTGCATTTGACAAAATGACAATCGTACTCGTTGAATTTTTATAATTTTCGAATTTTCAATTTATTTAATATAATTTTCGAATTTTAATACAAGATACAATGTGAACATTGAATTTTTAATTTATTCAATATGATTATGAAAATGTTCAATATTTTAGTTTAGGAATTACATTGAACATATATAAAATATTTAGAAATCATATCATATATTAGGTGAAAGTTCAGATATCATATTGTACATTAAGCTAAAGTTTAAAAATCGCAATTATATGTAATTTTTCATGTCTATTGATATTCAAATGTGGTGAAAGATTCGAGAATTTTCAATTTGAAAAAAGCCAAACACGGGTGAACCATAGAATTTAAGTTAATATAAAGTAAAAGCCAATCTACTTAGACCCTTAATTTCTCGCATAATCCTCTATTATTACTTACAGGGATAAGACCGGAGATGCAATCAAAAGTTACTCAAACAAAACGTTGCTGTTTGCCTTTCTTGAAAAAAAGAGAAATGGTAAAACTCCCCATTATCCTCTTCATATATATTTCACAAAAATTTCGTGGTTTTAGTTTGCATCTTTCGATTAATTGAACTAGTCCCCCTCATTTAGGTATTAGTGTCAAATCTCCAAACCCTAATTCATAACATCGCACTACCGCATCACTATTCGGTACAGTGCATCCATTAATATCTTAACCCAACTTTAACTATTGATGCATGCTGCCTTTTCATACAATGCCTAATCTCTCAATATCTTAACCTAACTATTGATGCATGCCACATTTTCATACAATGCCTAATCTCTCTCGCCTCACCCATCACTCGCCTCCAATCGTTGTTCCTTGCTACGCCACCGGACTCGAGGTCGCCTCGAGAACTCATGTTGAGATCCTCATGGGTGCGAAACGACCTTTAGACATGTCGAGGTCACGACCCCATGGCGATCTCGATGGGAAATCCATCTAGAGATGTCATGGACAAACTTAGATTAAGGTCATTCACGGGGGCACCGACCTCGATCTTTTGCTATCTCATATCAAGGTTGCCACAAATGGGGAAAAGTACCAAAATAGTCCTAAAACTTTTGTATTAGTACCAATTTAGTCATAAACTTTTTAATTTGACCAATTTAGTCCTAAATATTTTCACATTGGTACCAATTCAGTCTATTCGGCTAATTTAAGTTGGAAATTGTTAATGTGGCCGCCGGCGGTTTTATGTGGCGCCATGTGTACAAATTTTATAATTTTTTTCATTTTTCCTTATCCTTGGCCAGCGAGGTCACCGGCCAGCCAACCATCGGCGGCCACAAGCTGGTTGGGGCAAAGGGCCACGCGCCCTCGTTGGCCATTGGTGAGGGCTGTTGCGCCCTCATTGGCCACAAGCGAGGGTGACGGCCCCCGCCCAGATCTAGGCGAGGGTCGAAACCCTCGCCCGTTGACCGACGAGGGCCTCTCGCACCTCGTTAGCCACAAGTGAGGGCACGGCAGCCCTCACCCGTGGTGGGCGAGGTGCGGCGGCCCTCGCCTAGATCCGTGCGAGGGCCCGATGCCCTTGTCGGCCCGCCGTGGCCCTCGCCTAGATTTGGGTGAGGGCCGCCGCACCCTCGCCGGCACGAGCGAGGGCTACCGCACCACTCGTGGCCGACGAGGGCGTAGAGGCCCTCATCGGGCAACGGGCGATGATTTGCACCCTCGTCGCCCACGGGAGGGTTTCGCCTCGCCTAGATCCGGGCGGGGGCCGTCGCCGCGCCCGTGGCCAACGAGGGCGCGAGGCCCCTCGCCCTGACTAGCTTGTGGCCGATGATGGTTGGCCGGTCGGTGACCTCGCTAACCAAGGGTAAGGAAAATGAAAAAAAAAAAAAAAAAAAAAAAAGAGATTTTTTTCTTTTAAATCTGAGAAAATATTTAAAAATTATAAAATTTGTCCACGTGTACCACATAAAACTATCGACCGCCACGTCAGCAATTTCCGACTTAAATTAGCTTGATGGATTGAATTGGTACTAATGTAAAAATTTTTAGGATTAATTTAGTCCAATTAAAAAGTTTAAAACTAAATTGGTATCGATATAAAAGGTTTAGTACTATTTTGGTACTTTTCCCGCCACAAATGTGATCAACAGCTTTGACTTAAGGTCGTCTAAGATGGCCAACACGAGCTTGATCCGAGACCCTTGTTGCCATTCCGAAAAGGAGAGACGACGACGCTCTTGTGGCGATACCCCGCAATCGCAAATGGCGCGAAGGCCACGACCACGACACACCGACATTAGAGCTACAAAGCTCACGTGCTGACCTGAGATCTTACTGGATTCGTGCATGTCCCTACATCGTCACATCGTCAGAAAATGCAGGGCTGTTGTTGGAACATCGAATCCGCTCCACGCTCATGTAAGAACACACAACCTGTCACGTCCCATCTCCAGGCTGGCTGGTTGGAAGAAAGAGACCGCTTCCTCCCTCGATCTCCGATCTGAAAGAGACCGCTCTCTTCCTGCAGACTGCAAAGTGAAATCTCGCACCTTATATATACTCCGCCAAAAAGCTCCAGTCCATCTCCACCACTTGCTTGACCTACCTCGAGCTCGACCCTCGGTGTCTCTTTCGAACGCTCGACTTTCACAAGAGCCGAAGAAAGTGTTCTTTTTCAAGAAGAAGGAAGAGGCGAGAGAAGAGATGGGCATTTGCCATTCGAGCGAGCCCGCAAGTACCGCCGCGGACACCGCGAAGCTGATCCTCCAGGACGGCCGCCTCCAGGAATTCGCCCACCCCGTCCGGGTCTCCCGCGTGCTGCAGAGCTGCGACCCCGCGTGCTTCATCTGCGACTCCGACGACATGGGCTTCGACGGCGTCGTCTCCGCCGTCGACGGCGACGAGGAGCTCCGGCCCGGGCAGCTCTACTTCGCCCTCCCGCTGAGCAGGCTGAGGCGGCCGCTGGAGGCGAAGGAGATGGCCGCATTGGCCGTCAAGGCCAGCTTGGCCATGAAGGGGAAGGGCCGCGGGCAGAAATGCGGGAGGGCGAGGGCGGCGGCGGCGGCGTTCTCCGGCGGGAAGGAGGGGAGACGCCCGGCGGAGGTGGGCGGTCGTGGTGGTGGTGGTGATGGTGGGTCCGGGTCGGCGAAACGACGGGGTGGCGGTGGTTGTGGTAGGCGGAGGAGGAAGAGCGTGGCGATTTTGAGTGCAATTCCTGAGTAGGGGCACCTTGGGAAATTCGCAAGGGTCATTTTGCTGTTGTAAATATACTTTACTTTCATTTTGTTCACCACGGTTGGGAAAAAAGAGAAGAAAAAGATTATATAAATCCCATTTTCCATTTCTGGGGATATAAGAGGATCCCTATATTCAATTTCTGCATTGATGATAACCACAACAATATAATTTATTTATACCCTTAAAAATCAAGGAAATTCACAATAGGGGGAAACTCAATTGGAGAAATTTTGGACCTATAGAGGTATTGATCTACGAAAACACCTCAATGTAAATCTCAGTAATAACTCTAACGTGTTATGTGATTTTGCAAATATAGTTATTAACATCTCATTCATACATAATCAATGATTTATACTTTTTTAACTGAAGAAACAAGTCATGTTACTTACATTTATTGAAGAAGCAAGCCATGCTAGCATAGTCACACGACATGTCGATCCGTTCGATGGAAGCTTCACATTGAGGCGAATTAGAAAAGTCGAGGTACTTAATCAAGGAAAAAGAAACAAGCCAAAATAATATATCTTGATCTAATCAAAATCAAAAAATCAAAATGCTAAAGCACTGAAAGATGATGTTTCAGGCCACGGTCCACAGCCCCAACTCACGTCTTCGTGATCGCCTGATTGCGTCAGCCACCCTCCTCCGCCCACCGCCGCCGCAAGCGCCGACAAGAGAGAGAAGGAAAACGGCATCCTTGTCCAAATCAAGTCAAAGGCCGCCGGCCGTCCATGGATGCTGACCCAAAAGCCGCCGTTTTTCCCGTCTTCCCTCCTTTTCTCCGCGTTACCCAGAATTCGTCCGACAATGACGATGCACATGTTCTTCTGGTGTAGTGTCTATAGCTGCTCCGCTCGCTCGCTCGTTGTCCGACGTTCTTGATGGAAATAAGAACTTTTAGAATGGATGGTCAGGCAAGCGACGAGCTTTCTTTCGAGTGGTTGAGTACTTATGCTCTGTTTTTTCTTTTTTCCTTGGTACAATGATACGACGCTTTGAGATAGTAGAAGCCAGTGATGACGAACTGGAATTAAAATTCTGAAGGCAAAGTTTTTTTTTTTTGGGCTTGGCTTTTGGTGTTGAGATTTCTGAACTAGGACTGTCTTTGAGGCATTTTCTGTGATTGTATCCCTGAATCGAGAGCCGAACAATGTCTTGTATTGTTGGGTCTCGTTTTCGTTTTGCGTTTCTTCATGTCTGTTCATCGTAGTTTCGGAAAGCACAAACGTCGCGCTTTATGAGACGTGAAAACTCACAGTTATCCCTGGCTGATGCATCGGATGCTGAAATATGCAAATCTGACACGACCGCTCTGCTGTTGCTTCTGTTTTGTGAACGTGGAGCCGGTGTTTCGTTTAACTGCTTGCTTGCTTGGGTGATTCGGAGTGGGAATGTTTGCGTTTTCGTCTTGATTCTCTGCTTGTGCGATCGCAGATTACCAGCCATGTTTTTAGGGAAGGAAATGGGAAATGGAAGAAATCGTTATTCCTGCTCTTATTCCATTCCCAGTGCTCGGTATTATTTTCATCGATAGGAATAAGCATTTCGAAGGGAATGCATATTTCAATCGAGTAGGCACCGATTCCTCTTCGCACGGGAAGAATGCTTGTTCCATTCCACTTCCACTTTGATTTGTGTACGTAGACTTGTTTCAGGGGACAAATTTAACATTTTAGACACTGGTCCTGTCAGATTGCGGCAACATTCCATTGTCATAACCAAACAGAGAAGTTGGATTACTTTGTTATTCCGTTTCTTCATACCATTTCCTAGGTGAGCAGCATACATCCGAGATTGCATGTTTTGGTCGCTCGATTGTTGCTGGATCATACGGGTTCTCAACCTGGATAATAATTGGTGCCGCAGCACTTGGATGGCTGAACTGTGTCCTAGGTGCACCGTGTTTATGTGAATAACGTGATCATTGAAATTTGTGGTATGACAACTCCGATTACTGCAGGATGCCAGAAGTTTTCCAATGAATAGTTTCCCAACAAGCTTATCCTCGCCGTTGCGAAATCTTATGCTAGACTGGTCTATGTAGATCAACTCAATGAAAAGCCTTTGATGTGTTGGTTCCATGTGAGGATTGATTATGGCAAGGTTGGCTCCGACAGTCATCGAATTAGCGGCGGGAAGTCGTGCATTGTGTCTAGTCTTTGCATGAGGACAAGGTTTTAGAACCACATTGGATCGAGCCCAAGGCCAGTGCGGGACTACCGGCGGAGTTTTGCATTTGATGCGATGTGGTTTGCTTACCAAGAGGCATGCATATGGTTTGGTTTGATCTTTTGCTCGCGTAAGCAGGTTGTCCAGGAAGTCATCTTGAGCTATAGTGGTCGTGTTCAGTTCGCAGATTTATGTTTGTAGACTGCAAGAATAGGATTGACGATCGTTTGATTCCTCTCCTGGAACCACGTCAAATGCTTAGGGCCCGTTTGATTTGCCTTTTGGGGAATGCATTTGTCCAAATAATGAAGGGAGTTTTCTAAAATACAATCATTTGGTAAATTTTGGATTGAGATATAACTTTGGCCAAAATACAGTTTAGTAAAATTTGCATTTGTAAATGATTTTTATTAAATTAAAAAAACAAAAAAAAAAAATCTATTTTCTTTTTTGAAGATCCGGCCATCTGGTGGCCAGATCTGGCTGCTTGAGATCGCGCAACCCAGGCAACATGGCTAGATCTGGCCGCCTGGGTCGCGTGACCGCAAGCGACGGTCGCTGGGGTCACATTGGGTCGCGCGACCGCAGGCGACGGTCGCTGGGGTCACATGCGGTCGCGTGACCCAAGCAACGGCCACCCGCAATCGCGCGACCCAAGCATCGCCTAAGGTCCGGCGACGATCACCAAGGTCGAACGACCCTTGGCCGGCGGTCGCTGGCGCGTAGCCGGCGCAAGCGACCCCTTGGCTGGCGATCGTCACTCCACCTGCGAGATGAACAGTACCGGAAGTTGCATTCCGAAAATGCAATTTCCCAATGGACCTCTACCCCTCCATTCCCCCAAAGCCCCTTGGAGATGCAATTGTATCTCCCCAAAGTGCTTAAAAAATTTAAACCAAACGCCTTCCCTTTTGCCCAAACCTCTTTAGAGCTCAAAAGCCCCTTCTACATGCTGAACCAAACAGGCCCTTAATCTCATTCTCAATACTTAGGTACGTACGTCCATGCAAGACGCCGGTTAACGACAGTATGCGGCCGACTCGATGTGTTGATCTAAACCGATCATGTAAAACTAGAGTTTATCATGGCACGTGTAAGATTTTCTCTCAGAAAAGGTGAAAACCGATAGTAAGAACGGTTCAGGAATCCTTGTCCAATGCATAAATCAAAGCACGACGTGCGATCAGACGAAGGAAAAACTGCAGAATTAGCTTCACAACTGAAGAAATGATCACAATGTGATCGAATTATTGAATTAATGACTACTTTTCTAAATTCATGAGTTATAACCACGATCATATAGATTTATGCTCACATTACAATGCAGGCGTTAGGATTTTCATCACTAATAGAATAACCCCATTCATCTAAGACCTTGCACACTTCATCTCCTGCGTCACGAGTAAATCAGTGAGATTTTACCTACGTATACCTTGAAGAAAAGGCGGAAAAAAAAGCAGCTTCGGCCTACCAGTTTCATTTGGACGGCCCGAAGCTTTCTCCGAAGCTTTCTCGGTTGAATGGCTGCTCGAGGCGGACGAGGATGAATGATCTCCTGCGTCACAAGTCTGTCCATGAGATTTTACCTACTTATTTACCTTAGAAATGGCGGAAAAAGAAATAAGAGGCGACTTTGGCCAACCCGGTTGCGCTTGGACAGCTCGAGGCCGAAGCGACCGGAGTTTTCCCCGACCCTTTCAGGCTCCGATGACCGCTCCGGCCGAATCAACTCATACCAAAACAAAGAGGCGTAAGAAAAAGTGACTTTGGCCGACCTTCCTTGCTAGAGCGGTGCGAGGCAGCCGGAGGCGGCGGCTTCTCCTTCTGAGACTTCTTCTTCAACATCTGACTTATTATCCCTTTGTTCTTTTTGTCGGATTCCATTGCAGCACCTCGAGAGGCCTAGCGACCCTTGATGCTGTCGAGCTATTGCTGGCGATGTATGAAGTCGAGTGCGTTCTGGCGGCAAAGCAATTTATAAAGGCCTGCATGGAGAGATATCCTCGTGAGAAAAGACAGGCATTTTGCAGAAAATAATGTGTTCTCTATAATATTCGTGTGTAAATTGCTTTTCGTGCGTTTGTACGAGGGAGTATACGCCTCGAAGGCGTAGAGAAAGATTCCCATGTTGCGTATATTCGATTGGATATATGCGATGATAAATATACTGTAGTGAATATTTCTGAGGATATTAGCCATATCTCGATCATATATGTTTAGTGAGCGCGAACTCGTGATATTATTTTCTATTCTTCCTAATCCTTATGTGTCTCAGCTATGGCTTGTCACGTAAATTTGCGAACGATAAACGAAAAACCAATGAAGATTTTTCATGTAGGCTATTCTTTGTCGGGGTGGTGTTATTTTTCACCAATTTCAGAGCAATTTCTCCTCTTTTAAATTTTTCACACTAATCCTTATGTGTATCAACTGCATCTTAATAAAAATTGACGATTCTGATTTATCAGTCACAAACAAATACGTGCATAATTAGGAATGATTTTATAAAAACGTAAATGTTCGACGTACCTCTAGTCATTAATGAAAATTTTCAAATGCAGAAAATCCCAAAGATGGATGTGCGGAGCGTGATCAATCTGCAAATATGGAAATACCATATCTCTGTGTTTCATTATTTTAAATGTGATCCAATTTTTGTGTTTCATAATTAATTCCGATTTATTACCCAATTTACGTCAGTAACATAAGAAATGAAATAAAAATGTTTTCAAACCCTATCACTACAAAAAAATACACCGTTGCGTTTGAGGGGTATTGATTAGTAAAACATGACATACATATTTAGTATTTCCATATTTGCATATGATCACGCTCTGCAGATCCATTCAACGTTTTGGGATTTTCCACATTTGCAGATTTTCATCAATGGCGGGAGAAATGTTGATTTTTATGTTTCGGCAAAATGTTTTTGATTATGCACGTATTTATTTGTGAATAATAAATCGAGAATGTTAGTTTTAATTTAGATTTAGTCTAACATTGGTAAGCTATCTAAAATTAGTAATTTGCATTATAAACATTTAGAAGATTTTAGCAAAATTCTAAGATATAAGAATCTCGAGTAAAAATCATGATTTAGAAGAAAATGAATGCCGATTTTTCAAGTGCATGCGATGATTCCTATACATAAGAATATACGGTTTTTTTTTTTAATTAGTATAAAGATACATGCCGATACAAATCACAAATCTCAATAATAAGTATACTCACAAGGGATGTTTCGATTTCCAATATATTGATTACCCTAACCTATACTTCCACTTCTGTTTTGTCCGTAATGAGTTTTTTTTTTTTTTTTTTTTTTTACTTAGAGATAACACTCGAGAAAAGTGGGAATGAGGAAGCCCCAAAGTAAAGGGAGGAGGCTCATTGGGTAACTCGAGGGGATGAACTTGACACGCAAAATTCAATTGTAACATCCAGCAAAGGATGCATTGGCTATGCAAGTACACATATATAAATGTAAAAATACTGTGTTGATTTGAGAAAAGGGGTTTTGGTTTTTGAGCATGCCTTCACCAAACAATTGGCATATAATATCTTCTTGCCCGAGCCATCTTTGGTCAAATGCGAGGTTATAGGAAGGAAAGAGCCTGATCGACCGAAGGAAATCTTTGGAGGATTCATAGAGCCTAACCCCTCCAAGAAAAGGGAATCCAACCCTTGAAAACACCGCGAAACTAGGCCATAAATCGCTCGACTATCTCGCACCATTTTGACGTGACGCTCCTTTTCCCCTCGATTAGGGTCTCGGCTCGTGCACGTTCTTATGGAAACACGGCCATTAGCAATGGCCTACGCATTTCTTTTTAGATTAATATCATGAAAAATCCCAAACAGATACACTTGACAAATTGATTATATATTAATTTCCGTTAAATTTCACTATTAAATTGCTAAACTTTGTGACATGTGGTAATTGACAAGTATATTAATTTATGACTTTACCATATGTTTATCTAAGAAGTACCAATACTCTCCATGAACTTTTGTGTCGTGTCCGACATTTCGACACATGTCTGGCATGCTCCAACATATTGTGACACTCTCCAAAACGCAATCAACGATTATCGAAAAATCCAACACATGATTAACTTTTCCTAGCACACTCCAATACCCGAGTATAGAATTTCAACATATGATTTCGACACACACAGGGTCAATTTTAAAAAAAATTCAATACTTAAGGGGTGAAAATGTAAATATATGAAAAAAAGAAAAGAAAGAAAGATAAGGAGTAGGCCGGCGTTGTTGCCGTTGCCTTCGTCGAAGGGGACCAGTGACCTTGCCGGCCTTAAGTGGCGGAGAGGGGGTGGTGTTGGCCATCATCGGTTAAGGGAGGGCACGCAAGGCTTGCCCAAATTTGGGTGACGCCGCACCCTTACTCATGCCTAGCAAGGGTCGCCAGCCCTCACCTAGGGCCGACGAGGCCTCACCTAGGCCCGGGAGGCTTGTTGGCCACGGGTGAAGGTCGTTGTCACCTGAATTTGGGCAAGCCTTGCTTGGGCCTTACCTAGACCCCCTCGTCACAGCCGCCCCGACCACTACTTAAGGCCGGCGACCTCGCTAGCCCCCTCCAACCGTGGCAATGGCCATGGCAGTGGTAGTGGCCACAGCTACCCAACCAAGCAACCAACCCCATCATTTTTTTTTTCCTTTTTCCATTTTTTAGCTTTTTTAAAAGTCTTTTTTTACTACTTTTTTAAATAAGATTTAAAGAAAAAAAGATATAAAAATACCACCTAGGATAAATAAATTAATTTTAAAATACTACTTTCATTAAAAAAATTGATAGTATTAATGAAATGACTCAATTACACAAATTTAATAAGTTTTAAGACTTAATTACACTTTCGGGACATATTTTAAGACTTATAATGCACATATCCCTAAAATTAATAGTGAAAGATGGATTACTTTTTTTTCTTCCAAAGTTTAAGGACTATTGCAATGGGATATAGTTGAATTTGTCAAATTAAAACAATGAATGATATTAAGAAATTTTAGATTAATGTTTTTAGTATAAATTAATTCTATGTTCTTTTTATTATTTATTTATTTATTTATTTATGCATTAATATATAACGTGTCAAAACATATCGAAATTATTTATTTTTTGATAAATAACGTGTTAGCGTGTCGTGTCGCATGTCACATATTCATGTCAATTCTATATAGCCGTTTGTCATGGATGTACTAATTTGTATTTTTTCGTGATCACAAACAATATCGATTTGAGGTAAATTTATCACACATGTACCAGTTTAGTATTTTTCACGTTCAAAAAATTAGTTTCTAATAAATTTATGATAGGTGTACCAGTCTAACATTTTTCATGGTATTAACTCTTTTCTTTTTTTCCAGATAGGTGATTATTTACATAGAGAAGGCGCGATATTGGCCGCATCAATATTTAACTTGATGGGCTCCTAAGAACATGATGATGATGATGAATCTTGGTCTCACTCGGGCCCAACAAGGTCAAGGAAAAGCCCAATCTCGCTTCATCGCCATAGAAGAAGACCTCGATTCTCTTCCTCCTCATCTTGCAGATCGCTTGGTTCGCCCGTGTCGGCCTTCCCAAATTCTTTAACGAGGCGATTCCTGGTAGCAAACACTGCTCCGCATCATCACTAGGTTCTTCGTTCACGTGAAGAAGCTGCTCTCGTCGAACTAAGCACAGAACCCAGAGAGAGAGAGAGAGAGAGGGAGATGGCGTTCAGGGGGAAGGAGATGATGAAGAAGGTGCTGAAGCGGGTGGGCGAGAACAACCTGGCGCCCGGCGTCAAGGAGACCCTGGAGAAGTGCATCCCCAAGTCCCAAATCGTCATGGGTCGCGCCCACCGTGGCATCTTCGCCGGCCGCCACATCCGCTTCGGCAACCAGGTCAGCGAGGACGGCGGCAACAAGTACGTAGTAATCTCCTCCCCTCCTCCGTGGCTCCTTCTTTTGTTTGAGTCAATCTGCTATTTTTCCCGAAATGGGTTTGCTCGGAATCGGGTCTGGTTTATGCGTTGTGGCGGCGGACGCTTGTTGGTGCAGATTCGACCGGGGGTTTTGCATCGGCCGAGCTTTGCTGGGTCTTTAAATTTAGTTCGCGATGTGATTGCGTTAAGCTTGAATTTGGCTGGCCTTTCATTTTGGGCTGTGGAGTGAGTCGTGTTCTTTTCCAACCACGACGTGTTATATGAAGTCGCTCGAGCGTCGCAATGGTTCCATCTTCTGTAGTTTGAGATGAATTGCTATGGGGTCGCATCCGTTGCAGTGTTAAATCGCAGGCATTTCGTTGGACAGGATTTTGAATGTGAGAAAAAATGTTTCCTTTCCTTTCAATGTGGGTGGAAAGATCTGACATGACCGGTGTTACTCTCATAGCTGGGTCTGGTGTAGCTCATGTTTGATTCCGGGCTATTAACAAGAGATCTGATATGAACAATGTTAAAGATCCAAGTTTGTGGCT
The DNA here is from genome assembly GCF_016545825.1 of Eucalyptus grandis. Taxonomy (NCBI): domain Eukaryota; kingdom Viridiplantae; phylum Streptophyta; class Magnoliopsida; order Myrtales; family Myrtaceae; genus Eucalyptus; species Eucalyptus grandis. The sequence continues at coordinate 23,232,867 of NC_052619.1, read as the reverse complement.
CTGGTCTTTCGATTTTTGTTTGCTCTTTCTGCCTAAGCATTTGAATTACCAACGATCTCAGTTGTTGTTTGTCAATTTGCTCTTGCTGTTGTCATTTCTACATGCAATGGGTGAACACCATTAGCTCACTCTTTGAAGGTGAAGGAGATGTCATTAGATTACACCGTCGCAGTAATCCTTTGGGCTCTGTCTACCTTCATTTTTCCTTGTCAAATTCTTGTTAGATCAGTTCTTGGTGACAGCTGGCTCTTGCAGATTTCCTGATTGGTTTCTGCTAATTAGTAGTCTCTCTTTTTGGCCAAAGGAAAGATTAGCAGTTGGCTGACATGTTAATTGCTGCTCAATGTGGAATCATTAAGGTCTTTTTCCTTTTTTGCTTGAGTTACTTTTGTGACCTTTTTTATTGTCCATGATAGCTCAGTCTGAAGATAGCAGGACATTGCATTTGTTTTCTCCACAATGGCTGTTTTCTCTGCTCATTATCAGTGAAGGGCTTGCACCCTCAGAGATTTAGTTTGTTTAATCCACATCAACCTTAGATTGGGCACCTCAATCCCATCTATATGGGGTTAATATGTACTACACTTTGCCACTCCACTCAAGGAAAATCCATAAACATTATCAGATATTTCGTGTAAACAATGTTCAGTTGCTCCAACCAAATCCGTGATGATTACAGGGGGTGATGACTAGCATGAATATAAGAAATTGTTGGTCCAGGACTCTTGTTTTTCTTTTCCCTTTGAGGATGTAGTTTTAACATACTATTAAGTGTTACCCATTGAAAATTTGGTAATGATTGATTGATCCTGTTGATTCCTGTTAGTAAAAGAACTGGTAGACTTGGATTTTGTAAGTTTCAAATATAGTGATCTCTGTTGAGTTGAATTGAAGTGAAAAATATCGAATTTTCTGATAAGAGCTTCTCTGTGACGGTTGTTCCAGGTCAAGGAGGAGCTGGAAGCCAAATGTGCAGGAGAAGCGTCTGTTTAGTTACATTCTTGACCGCCATATTCGTGTCAAAGTGACAACCCATGCTATCCGTTGCATTGATAAGGCAGGTGGTATCGATGAGTATCTGCTGAAGACACCTTATCACAAGATGGACACAGAAATGGGTCTGTATTGGAAATCGAAGATTGAGAAGCTTTATGAAGAGCTCGGGAAAATGGAGGTGGTTTTCTTTTCTCCTGAGGACGAAACCAAGTTCGAGCAAGGTTTTAAACAGCTGAAGCTTGAAGAGAGGGTGGCTCGTAGAGACTTCAGAAGGCAGATGTACTGGTACATCGGGCAAAGGAAGCTGGCTGGGGAAGGTCAAGCAAGCGATCAAGCAACTCAAGAGGAGTCGCCGAGGATTGGCGACAGACACTGGCACGCGGATGATCACGATCAAGCACACAACCAGCAGTTGGTTGCTTACTCTTAATTTTGTTCGCAGTTGAACAATTGTAAGATTTTTGCTAGTCGTTGCGCCGGTTGGAGTTCTTTTTGTCACTGATAATAAGATTTGAACTTGGAGGATGGTAGTATACCCATAAGGCATTAGGGTTGGAGCCTTTTGTGCATTAGTGGTATTATTTGTATGATCTTTGCGCAATAGTTTGCCAAATGGATCACAGAAAAATTTACTGCGCACTCCTTGGGATAATTATATTTGTGCCCCCTGGTTTTTCGCAGCAGCGGCAATTTGCTCTCTCAAAATCTCAATTTTTGCAATATCCACCCTGACGTTTCAAAATCTATTTCAATGTACCCATGGATGTTGGGACATGTTCCTTTGGAATTAATTACATTAGTTCCCAATCGCCTCTTGGTGAATCGAAATTTTTCTCAAATCTTTTGAGTCTATTGCAATATTTTCCTCGCAGTAATCGTGATATATATAAAGATCAATCAGAACTACAAAAAAATTGATTAACAACTAGAGCTTAGAAATGGGCTATTGGTCGCCACTGGTGTGATCTTTTCTTCCGTCTAAGCAAGAAGGTGCAGAAGAAGAAGAGTAGTAATGGAGACAATGAAGAAATGAGGAGGTTTCCTGGTGTAAGGGAGCCAACAAATGTTAACACAGGCAAGATGGTCGGTTTCTCAATGTCAATGCTGCCGTTGCCGTTAGTGGAAGCTGAGGTTGTCACAACTGAGATCAGAAACCGAAGTTCAGAAAAAAGTGAGGAAGGGTCGGTGTGCACGGAGGGCACGCTCGGCATTGTCATCGGTTGAAGTGCTCGTGCAGTCGTTGTCTCGCTTTCTCTTTCTAATCGCTGCTCAGATTGCGTTCTTCATTGCGCCAGAACCTACTCGCCTTTCCATGCCCTGATCCATCATCTGTCTCCTAATTATACTCGAGGCTATGCATTGATTCTCATAATCTCGTGTGATAGACAGATTTATTGTATGGGTAAGGGTAGAGTACTTTGTTGGTACGATCCACAATTCCCAGATTGTTTTCCAGCCTTGTGTTCGTGTACGGGTGGTGGAGGATATGTCGTGCATGGTCAGGACTGGAGAAAATCGCGGGTCTCAAGCACTTGAATCAAACTTCGAACCCATCTTAAGCCCGAGACACCTCCATGTCCAATCAATCGAATTGAGCTGATCGAAACAATCAGATTATCGCACCTTGTCTTTGAACCATTAGCTTGGAAGGTCAAAGATGATCGGCAAATTCAATCAATGATTGAAATCAGAGTGTATTTCTCCGCCGGTGTTTTAGTGCAACTAGTTATTGAAGAACTAAAAGGGAAGCGCAACCAGGACTTGATCGTAACAACACGTTGCAGAGTTCGTGTTCTGGTACAGCATGAGGAAGTCAAAAGGCGAGGTGCTCCCTCTTTCTGTGTGTCCTCAAGCTTTGTAAATTGTAGGAACTCAGCCGACACCGTCCATGTCCTCTGCTGCGGCCTTCATCGTCCTCTGAATCGAGCAACGTTTCCATCTCTAAGAATATGCAGGGGGCGACAATCTTGACAAGGCTCGTACAAAGCTTTGTGATTCTCTGTTGCCTGGTGGAAGGGCTTTGATTTGAATGAGACCATCGCATCGCACCTATGAACGAGTTGGTCAAGCAGGAGTGGCGAGACATAGTCGAGGTTGCACGACCTCAAGCTAGCCACCTCAAGCTAGCCACCATGACACAGCGGCAAGTCAGATCTCAAGACCCAAGAACCACTGGAGAAAATTAGTGCATTAAGAAACTGCTAAGTGTCATTGGAGCACTTTCGAACATTATTTATATGAATTAGCGAATATGAATCCTTGTATATCTTGAGTAATCTAATTTTTGGGGGCATTATAGAAGTTGGCATTACGGCAGATTGCATTCCAAGAAAAATATGTAGGAGATTTCTGTTCCATCTTGTCATGTCCTGCCTCATAGACTGTACAAAGCAACCCAGTCATTCCACCCTGGGAAAACAAGAGACTCAAATGATTAATCACATTGGTCACGTTTACTCCGAGAAAAGCCTAATCACTTCGCCAACTCTTTCGTTATCAGATAGCGGAAACTAAAATTGTGCGGAATCCACTCGATGGTCTTGCGCGATTTGGTGAGCTGACACCTCTTGAAGGTCTTCCTATAGGACTCGGGCAAACACAGCTGAATCATTTCCACAACTCCAGCTGGGCTCAGCCCTGAATCCTTCACGAATGACTCCACGACCTTTGGTAAAAGGATCTTCTGGTCCTTGCGAACACCGAAAGTCGCGCGTATGTACTCTTCCTTCGCAGTTTCCAACTCTTGAAACACTCTTTTGGGATTGTATAATCGGACCTATGAAATTTCAAAAAGAAAGAAAGAACGAGGATGGTCAAGTGTGTTAAATACCCTGAATGATTCAGATATGATGTTTACGAACAGACAAGAATCTGCAATCCAGGTGAGCATCCAAAAATGAATTTTAGACAATGGCAAGAGAGATAAATACCGCAGGGTCGGAGTGACTTCCACAGCAGAGCGCAAAGTGCAAGAGGGGTTCAGATTGCTTGACTGCATAGGCTTGCCTTGGGTCGCCGCTTTTGAACTTGGACCTCGTAGACAGTAATAAGCGGAGCCACTGCATGAAACGCAAACTTGTATCAGATCCACGACAGATGTTAACATTCGAGAATCCTCCTTTACTGCAGAACCACGAAAAGACCATAGAGCTCGATATTGTCGATTGACTAATGAATAATCTAAGTATAGCCAGTGGAAACAGTATGTTTTGACCTTGCACGACAGAAAATAAATTCTCTCATCACCTAAACCGAAAGACTAGCTTCACCATTCACTCTATTATGCTAAAATAAACGAAAAGTCTTAGATTTATTTACCTGTCCAGGTCGAGCCAACCGGCATCCGAGGATCGAGCTCTGTATCGTGCCAGCACTGATGGTGTGCCCACCAACATTGTAGGCTGCCTGCATTTGGACAAGCTTTTGTAAATTCCACAACATGAATTTTTCAATCTTTTGTTTCGTAAAGACAGAGTCTAAAGACCGAATGGAGGACCTTCAATAGTAGCAACATTCTCTTTAAGTTGTTCTGGGGGATTCCATAAGCCAGAAAAGCCTGTTTCAGAAACAAAAAGCTACTTACAAAACACGAATCATACAGGACAAACAAAAGCTGGAAGTAACAGTTGTACCAATGAGAACTTACATGCATCACCAATGCATTGTGGATATTGATCCAGAATGCTAGCTTCTCCTCATGCTTTAACTTCCTTGGATCTACTTCTTCTAAGCGAGAGATAAGCGACCTGTTGAAATATTTGGCTCAGCAATGACACAAGATCAGAACAGGACCAAAAGCTTTCATCACAATTTTTTTGCTGTCATCAAATCTACGGGCAAAGTAGTTAACTTTCCAAGACACAACCAAAGGCTTTCATCACAATTTTGTTGCAGGCATCGAATCTACAGGCAAAGTAGTTAACTTTCTCCACATTTCAGCACGGTTAATAAGTACTATCGAACTTATTCTAGGATGTGTTTTGCAGGACAAAAGATATGCCAAATTTCAATTGGTTTTTTAGAGTATTGATTGGCAGTGAACAGTTCCGCTCGCAAAATGAAACCCATATGCCAAGAAGCTGACCTAAAATTCTGCAAAGAGTCTTGGATGTCACCCAATTTCTGGCTATCCCGATGCAGCCATCCCACTTCGACCATGGTGCTATACGGTCCGCTAAAATCCTTGAGTCCATCCACGTGGAAAGGATTATCTAAGCAAACATCGAAGGAAGAGCTGTTTCCAAACCCGGGACTCCATGCATCCAACTGATCTCGTGGAGAAAAAGCGCTGGCCAATGACAAAGATGAGCTAGGAGACGAGAGGCCATTATGCATCAGGGGCGAGTCTGCGAGTTTGCAATAGATGCCTGAAATGCACCTGACCATGTCCTCAGAGAGCTTGTTCGGTGTTTCTGGAACATGGTCGGAAATCCTGGCACCGAGATGTTCCGCCAAACTAATTATTCTGAGGGGAGTTTTCTGAGCATACTGCGGAGAAGATTATCGAAGTCAGAATTCAGAAATTGTTTTGCAGCAAAAGCATTTCAAGTACAGTGGTCTTCTAGCAAAACGAAAAGGTAAAGTTGGTCTAAAAGGAGCTTAATCAACTGTACAGAAACAGAGATGCTTTGAAACTTGCCTCCATCATTGACACTGGTTGAGACTGACAGGGACGCAGAGCTTTAGCTGCGGACTCCACCGGAGAAGAAGTTTGAGCTGACCGTTCTAAGAGCGAGGAGCAGCAACGATGGATGGAATCAAATGTTTTCTCTTCACCATCCTTTGACGGCCTAGTGATCAACTTGCAACTGGATTGGACTGCCACGTTCTTCCCTCGCAGTGCCACGGTGTTATGCCTAGGAAGTTCTAGGAAACTCCCTCTTGGGGTATCTAGTGGTGTTTCTATCCTTTTCTCCTTGTTAGAGGGCGGCAAGGGCGGGGTTTGTTGATCAAAAGCCTTTCGGTACAAGGAGAGGAGGTATTGTTCCAAGTACATCACTTCATACTCTAGAATGGCGATTTCCTTAATCAATTCAGCCACCGGCTGGACCCCAAACAAAAACCAAACATCAGATAAATTTGCCCAGAAAACCAAACATGCTCAACTAGGTCAAGATTTGTCAAACCAAATCTGCAAAAGTAGTCTTGCATAATGATTATCACTATTATAGGCAAAAAGAATTAATGGATAACAAATCTCACATAAATTTGAAGTATTCTGAGAAAAGTTGGTGCTCTATTCATATTGGATTCTAAACAGAGTCAGCCATTAAATATCCACCATCTGGTGACGTTCAAAAAAAGAACTGAACTAGTTACCCTGGGCATCGAGGTGTGACTTGTATCGCCGTAGGAGGACGAACTCTTCAAACCCAGTGCCTTCTCCAGAGCGTGGCGCTCCTTGAGCTGGTCCTTTAGTCTTTTCTCCAGCTGCAAAATCTGCATAAAAGACAGTGAAGGAGTAGTAAGTGACAAGAGAACGTAACGTCACTGCTCAAGCGGCCACAGCAACACGATTTCCAGTTCAGACCTCTCGCTTTAGAGAACCATGGACTTTAATGCCGGTGGTGGAAGTCTTCGCCTTGCTTTCGATGGTGTCTGTCATGTAACCCACGTCCTGGTACAGAGAGTTTCAAATTACAAGGGCTAATAAATCGTCCATATCTTCGCAAAAATAGCACCCACACATTTGGCGATCGAAGGAGAGTTATAGAATGATTGTTCGGCAGGACATAGACAAGGTAAGAAACTACTTCAATCCAAAAAAGAGAGAACGGGAAGGAAAAAGCTTCAATATATCAAAAAAAAAAAAAAAAAAAAGGACCCCCACTGGAAAGAGAAAATCTGCAGGAGGAACATCTTACCAGCTTTACACGGTGTGAATCTTCAACTACACTACTTTCTTCCTCCTCTCTTTTCTTGGCAGGAAAGCTGTCATTCCAGAGCATCAAAAGCACAGAGAATTAGTTCTCGTAGACTAAAGAAAGCTAAAACAGAAAGCTGAGACATTACTAAACATGCCAACGCCAATCAAAAGAAACCTTAAATCTTCTTCTTCAAGGTACGTGTTTTATCATCATTCTTGATTTCACAATCTTCGGATGGTTTAGAGCACTTTGACAAGATCAAACTTCTCTTTTATTTATGAAACTATCTCGGAAGATAATTCAGTAAATGAAACCCATCGCCCAACGTAAGAAAAACCAGCAAGGGAATTGTCCAACGGGCTACAAATTGGGGGAAGAAAACACAAAACAAAATGAATGGTTACCTCTTCGAACGCTTGTGTGTCGGAGTCATCTTCAGCACCAAAGTTTAAATCTACAGCAGTCCAAATTCTCTCAAGTCCCAACTGAGAGAAATCATCCTTAAAACAAGATTTTCTTCACTAAAGCCCGCTCAAAAAGCCATCTTCAAAGAAAAAGGAAGGGGTGAAAAACAGAGGATGCAGAAGCAGAGAAGTGAGAGAAGAAAAAAACAACACAGCCCACTTACAAAGCACAGACAGTCAATGCAAGAGGGGACAGAGATGGGGCCTTAGCGAGAGCTGAACCAGAGCAACGTATCCAAAGAATACTCAAACGCTGTCTGAGCACATTCGTTAGACTCCAAAACAGTCAGCTGTCTTCTTGTCTTGTAAAAACACCAGAGCTTCCCAGGGGAACCCACAAAAATGATCAACGCAAGCAAGAACCCGAAGAAGAAGAAGAAGAACAAGAAGAAGAAGAAGAGTTCCTTTTCAGCTAACAGAGCTTCAGCTCTGTCAAATGGGTAAAATATTAGCCCTTACAACTAACATAGAAAATATATAGAAGAGCTTTGTGGGTATTGACTGGTGATCCCTGTCTTTTAAAAAGGAGCTCCTGTTTCATTAAACAAAAAATGAAATTAAAAAGGGAAGAAGTCAGTGTCAGAATGGCTTATGGCATCAAACTGAGCAGCTCAGTTCGGGTCCAAGTCTGCATATTGCGAAAGGACAGTTAGTGTTTCCCACTTTCTTAGAGTCAAGCTAGCAGCAGGCCTATCACGGTCGAGGTGTCCACAAACGGACAAATTTAACCCAACCTTAGAAATAAAGCAAGACATACCATCAGGCCATGTTGATGTCAGCCTTGACAGGGAGACCCATTTAGTTTTACTCTCTTCATTGTCTGATAAGAATAACAATGTTCGCCAACGGAATCTGGATAAATTTATTACACATATCGATCACCTAATTCTCTCTAAAATTACCTTTCTGGCGCTCATGATAGACGAAATACAGATCTCAATGATTTCGTGAAACGATGATATCAAGTATCAATGTGCAAAGCTTTTCCCTATCATATCAATAGTGCTGTGACATAATATATGTTCTGCTTCACATTTGGTAACTTAAACATTTGAGACAACCAATCGCATATTTTAAAGATCTCCATTATCCAATCAACCTGCACGAAAAGGAGTGTGCTGAGGTATTTAAGCACGTCCCTCCGTCATATTTTATGAGCCATGAACGGTCAACTGCCGAACAGCACCAATCAACATCTTAATAACACAGAAACCAGCTTGGAAATTCCTTAGCTTTGTTTGGATTCAAATGGGAGTTGGTCACCTTCCCTATAAACTTTGTATTGTTGTCTTGTGTATAAATATATATATTTGGTTACATGGTCTGTCTTCTTTCTTCTTCTTCTTCTTGTTTTTTTTCCTTTAAATTTAAAACCAATATATTGGGGCCCTTTTGATAATGATGTCTCTAGCTACTAATGCTTGGAATTTTACATCCCGACTTATGTTATTTGCAAAGCATGTGATGATGGATTTCTGTCATCACCGGAGACTCAAAGCAAGCAATCGTTGTGTAATAATAGATGGGAAACGGCCACCAAATCATATATGCCAAATTATCATTAGGTTTAAAAGACCATGATCATTTTACTCTTTTCCTACCTCTGTATCATATAGAACTCCTTTTGCTTTTTCTCAGATTAAGTATGAATGCCCCATGATTGAGAAAGACATGCTCAGGAAAATTTTGAAAAGGTAGTCCAGTCCAAGAATTACTCAAAGGGCAACGAAACAAAGTGACCAAGAGAGGAAGAAATGCTCAGAAAAACAGAGCTGAGCATCGAACGGTAAACCTCACCCTTGAATCGCATCATGAGTGCAGAGAAAAATGAATGAGAAAATGCATGCATGCGCCTCAAAAGGAACGAAAGCCTGGGACGCTTGGAAAGGGTACGAGCTTTCCTTTTGTGCGGTTTCGTTCGTCTAATCTTCCACTTTAACTCTCTTCGCACAGAGATCACAAGGCGACGCCGAAACGAGACAAGGGCACATTGTCCTCAAGCGCCGAACGACTAACGTTTGTCCCAGAATCAACCCCAATTGAAATTAAAAATAAAACCAAAAGGTAAATTGCCCTTTCCCACGATCGACGAGGAAGGAAAAGAGCGTCGATGGCTCGTAGAAGCTGCCTTGTCAGGTCTCTCTTTTGTCGCCATTATCAGCATCTTCTGCAACCAAAGAAAAAAAGGAAAAAATGACACCTTCTATTGCAGTAGATGGCCAGAGAGAGAGAGAGAGAGATTGGAAATTTGTTTAATGGAATCTTTCTGGAGGGTAATTGTTTAGTGGGAACCTTTTTATGTTGAGATTGCGGGGAAACTTTTCTTTCTTGGATACAGGACCACTGCAGCAGCCTCTAAATCTTATTTCATTTTCGTTGTTTTTTTCTTGATTTTTTGACCGATGAACGCGGTTAACAAATATACGAACTTTCAATTACACGACTCACCTCAAAAGAATGAGAAAGATTGCTCAGCAGGACAACCCTTCAGCATTGTTGTAGAAGATTTCTGCTCGTGATAAACTCATAAAATGTTCAATATAAGACATAACTACTTGAACCCTCAAGAAAGCTAGGTCTTTACTATCGAATTTGTCAATTTAAAAAAAAAAAAAAATACCTGATATGTTCAAATGGTAAGCCTGCCATAGTAACATTAACAAAGCGGTTGAGGTCCATTTTGAGCGATTTACTTTGCTCACTGCTACTGCAGATGGTGTTTTCTAATGTGGCCATCACCGTAGGCGGTGGTTTTCTGATTGCCTGACTTCCTCAGGACCAGGTCATGCAAAAGAAACTTTTCGTGAATTTCTCTGATCTTGCAAGAATTATCCTTTCTCTTTATTGAAGATGCCGAATTAAGCAGTGACATGAAACTAAGTAATGCCAAAGTAATCGCCTTCATCGTGCATCGAACTAAACTGGAAAGTCAAATCTTGCCTTGTGTTTTGTCCAAATTATTTGAACCATCATGTGGCGATCAGATTCTCTTCAAGTCCAGGAGACAGTGCCAACAGTATCATTTCGAAAATCTCCTCAACCCAGGAGCAGAAGTCGCCAGTCCCAATGATTAAACAATTCAACACCTTCCAATGTCATCCTAAGCAGAGAGGCAATCTTCTCGATGCATCGACCCAGAAGACACCAAATAAGTACTTTTTAAATACTGCTTACTTAATTCAAGGATCGATTTTTAAAATGAATGTGACAGACATGCTTCATAGATCCATGAAAAGGGCGAGCTTCATTGAATGATATTCTTTAGCAATGATTCTCATTAAATGAAAATGCTCATCACGAAGGCCTAGTATACACGGAGTACCACACAATTAAAAATACTTATCCAACTGCAACAATTTTTCTAGAGACAACCCTCGTTTAGGTACCCATTTCTTTGTCTCATTCAAATCTGGGGAGTGTTGACTTAATTTTTGAATATTCAGAGTTTCCTTCATTTAGCTAAAAAGAAAAAAGAAGAAACTAATGTCTACGGTTCCTTTTTCTACGAAGGGTGCCACAGATTTGAAGGGTTTCTGACGTGTTTATGATCTCCACGACGTTGTTAGGTGATGAAGTAAGACTTTCTATTGCTTTTTCCTTCCTTAACTTAGTTATAATATATGGAAAAAATCTTCTGTTGGGATCCTCTGATCAGTTGTTAAAAACACGTTTTTCAAGAGATTGAAGAAAAACAAATTTCCAACAGAACATGATAAAAGAAGGCAAATTGCACAAGTGATTAAGTTACATGGAACTTATTAGAAGGGATTTCTCGCCATTAGTTACTTGAGGAATTGAGATGTGCTTGGTTCTAGTGAATCCTAGAAATTCATGAAGCCAATGAAGGAAAGACCCTTCTCAAAATGGGCTAGATCTCTTTTTGTTTATTAGCAACATGAGAAGCTTGCACCAAGGGGGAAATAAAGGGGTAAAAAGGAGTAGTATTTCTTTACCCCCATTTCTCCAAAATTTATTATGTTTTTTTTTTTTTTTTTTTGGTGAAACAAAATTTATTATGTTGATTTGTGGATAGAATATAAATCGTAGAGGTCACCCCAATCAATTTATCCCACCTTTTGAAGGAACTTATCTAAACTATCCCAACCCAAACTCTAATCCCTGGTCCCCCTTCTCCATACATTGCCTCCACCTTTGCCGCCCTTACACCCGCGATGCACTTTCATCATCGTCACTTCCTCAACCACCCCCCCTCCTGTCACTTTTTATTTTTATATGGACGTAGTATTGAGAAAACCTCCTAATATACCTTGAGATTGACGAAACAATCCATAATTCCTTACGAGCTTGATATATGCAAGTGTTGTTAATGTCTAAGGTAATTTCCGCATAAAAGGAACTTATGTACAAATTGAAAGATTCAAAATAGTTGGAATGACCTACATGAACAAGTCCAGAAGATGGGAAGTTTATAATGGCTTGGAGGTACCAAGGTAAATGGTCTACAAGATCTCGATTACCATCATACTCGAAATACCTAATGAGGCACAGTTGAATATAATCGAAATCTGATATCACCAAAAGCCTGATGTTAGCAAGAATTTAGTATCATCGGAAGTTAGATATAACCAGGGGCTGCTGATATAAGCACAGCAACTACACTGCTTGGGACAACCTCCTTTCTCACGTGCTTTGAGGATAATATCCCGAGATCAGTTCTCCTATTTTTTGACAACTTATGATATGGTATAGGTTCCCATTTTAGAAGAAAGTGATTGATTAATCTCAAATATTATATATGCGTAAGATGCCAATTTCACGTGATATCTTGGTTGATTGACAATCATCCTAAGATAAGTTACTTTCCATAGTCGAAACACCTCATTTTTGAAAACCAAATATTAATTATTTATGCGACCAAATCATCGGGAACTTAGATTGATTGACTTTAATAGCTAAATTGATTTGCTCAACAATTGTCCAACGAATAGCTTGGAGACTGATCCTAGGGAAGATTGTCCGATAGGAAGATGGGATGTTGAGGAGTATAAAATAAGATTAACAAAATGCTGAAAAAAAGAAAAAGATCTAGAGTGCAAAAATACAAATACAGAGAAACTTTTACATCCTTACATTGTTTTTTCAAGCATACTGAAATTATAATCTTTTGAGAAGTATTGTTAGTGTTATAGTTTGTATTTAGGTGTGAGATAGTGAAATCTATCTACATGGGTATAAGCAGCACTAGCTTTGGAAGAAACACTAGTTATAAGGGGAACAATCTACTATAATTACTCAAAGATTGATAGTGGAATTTAGTTAGTAGGTTGTTAGTTTGGAACAATGGACATAAACTTACATCAAGCTAAGCTAGTATAAAGCTTTAGCTTTGTGTGCAACATTTTCTATCTCTCTGCTTATAGTCATTATTACATGAGAGAAGTGAACTGCCCTAACTGATATAACATGTTCCTGCATCAATTCCTATCTCTTTACCCAATTGACGTTTATATCAAATTTGACATTTATAATTCCACAATATTCAGTCAAGTTTCTAGAAATCACCTATTGACCACCTTTAGGTGATACTATTAGAAAATGTCACTTTACATATAAAATTAGAAGTCAAAGTGGTCTCAATCACTTGGCCCAATAGAGGTTGTGATGATTGCGGATGGTGATATGTCAATGGTGATATGTCAATACCTACTGATTTTACATGATCTATCCTTTTTGAATATATGTTGACCACTTATGAATATATCATAAGTCTCAATTTGATAATGTAATGCCCTTTTTGTATTTATTAATGTAATACAGATAGGACGCGGGCTTTTTCTATTTGATTGACTTGGTCTACCTTTACGAGGAGAAATAACTTCAAAGTCAAGATATTGCGGCTAAGATGACGGCTATAGATGACGGACGACGGAGGTGAAACTTATGGATAGCCTTGAACACCAGAGCCCTATTCCATCATTGAAGAGGAAATATAGTTAAAATGGTGACCTAAGACGTGTACGGGTCGGATCAAGGTAGACCAGCTCCACTTGGCCTTGAGGAATTCTACCTGAGCATCCCCAAATGCAATATGGAAGCCAAGCTCGAGCCATGTGGGGAGCCCACATTGTCCCGATTTAGTAAAAGCCATGATCCACATAAAAACTAGGGCAAATAGTAAATAAGAACTTGAAATGCCTTTCATTTTTTCAAATAAAAGTTCAAAATTAACTTTATTTTAAATAAGGGTTTGAAGTGCCATAATTATCTCAAATAAAGGCCTAAAATTGATCTTACTTCAAATAAAAGCCTAAAATAGTTAGTTTGTTTCAAATAAGAGCTTGATTTTCCGGCTAATAAGGGCATTTCCATCATTTGCCTATTTTTCCTTTTTATTGGTTTGTCTTCCTTCTTCATTGGTGGCTGACCAGCCATCGGCTATCCCTAGAGAGATTTGGGTGATGGTGACCTTCGTTGGATTGCCAACCCTAGGTAAAGTCGACCCTCGCCCTAGGTGTGGCCGTCCTCATTGGCCCTTGGCAGGCTCTCACTAGCAGCCAACGAGGGCTTGTAGGCCCTTGCCAGTCCTTAGTAGTGGCCAACAAGGGTCGCCAAGCCCTCTTGAGCCCTTACCAATGATTGACGGCCTCAGGCAAGGTCAATTTCTCGCCAGTTCTGGCGAGGGTGGCCTTGCTCGTGGTTAGCAAGCTCTTGCTAACCCTTACTAGTGGTCAACGGTGAGAGTTGCCGAGCCCTCACTAGCCATTACCAACGGCCGTTAGCCCCTACCCACGACTATCGGCCCTCGTTGAAAAGAAAAAAAAAAAAAAAGAGAAAAGAAAGGAAAATAATTAAAATAATTAAAATTAAAAATTGTATTCGGAAGAAAACGCTCTTTGAACGGTTGGAATATCTAGCCAATCGACAACTAGCAAGTTAGTCTTTATTTAAAATGACCATGGTCATCTTAAAGTCTTATTTGACACAAGATCCACTTCAGCCCCTTATTTCAGAAAATGAAGGGACTCCAATTCCTTATTTAGAATGTTCCCCAAAAATAATGTGCATTTACTGTAAAAAGAAGAAGAAGAAGAAATAGACAAAAAAAGAGATAAATGGTGTGTTTGTTTCATGAAAAATGATTGATTTACAAAATATTTTTCTTTAAAATGATATCTTGTATTACATATAAAAATGAACGAATGAAAAATATTTTAATCGTCAAGAAAATATTTAAACATAAATTATTATCAATAATAAAGTCATTTTTATTGACCAATTATTTCAAGCAATATAAGTAATTTTTTTTAGGAAAATGTTTCATAAATTATTCATTTTTCAAAAAAAGAATAGAGCTAAATAGAGATTATAAGTTGTTATGATGATCTAAATATTTGGAAATTACATCATTGTCCTTGCAGTTCATGGACGTTTTACTTTTGATCTTTATATTTTAGTTCAAATTTTAGCCTTCGTACTATTCTACGGAGACAATATAAGTTGTGGTGTCAAACTTTCCATTCAAAATTTGTCAGAAATTGCTAAGTCAACACCGAACTATTTTTCGACCAAAAAAAAAAAAAAAACACCGAGCTATTGACATGTGCCGTGCCTACGTGTCCAAGCTGCTAAAACAGATCAAGAATTAACAAATTAAGTCCTACGCTTTGTTTCATTGACAAAACTAATCCTAATTTTCAATGAAAACTTAATTACTTTCGTTACATTTCCATTCGGAGTATATGGCAAACTACTAATTGGCGGTTCCTACTTTTATAAGTGAACCCAATCTTATTGATAACCCTATAAGATTATTTTCACTATATTAAACAACAATATCCTCACTTTCGGTTCAAATCCATATAGACGTATTTAGGACTACTTCTAGAAAAAAGTGAATAACTTTTAAATATTCTAAACACATTTTTCACCCACTATTGATAACCAAATTTTAGACCGTTCATGGGAGTGAACCACATGCGAAGAGAATAAAGTTGCATGCGTTTAGGCCAAAAGATCTTGTTTCTCATACAATCAAAATAATGTGAAGTGAACCAAGATGGCTCACTTAACCAACATGAAACAGTCAGTTCATTTCAATCTTTTGCAATCAAGGACAAAACTTTTATGTAATTGCAAATGAGTGCTTAAAGAAAAATTTTCTTGTTTTGAATTATGGCAAACAAGGACCTCAATTTTATTGAAATTCTGAAACAAGTTTGACATTCTTGGGAAATAAATTCTAGAACTTAGGTGCGAATAAGTCGGCACACTAATCGGGTTCCTTAAACAATCAAAAGTGCATCAATTTCAACAAAACTAATGTCAAAAGAAGATGAGATCATCACCTTCAACTTTCATGTTTTGAAAATTTTCAAATAAGGACACTAACTTCATCAGAATTACAAAAAGCACCTTTAGGTATCAAGAAATACTTCTAACCCTTGAATGTTAGATAGCTTAGTTAAATTTTTCTTCAATTACTACTTATAAAACCATCATGACTAACTTTAAGGACTTAATAAGTCTTACTAAGAATGTTGACATTAATTAGCTGTACTTAGATTCTCATCAATCAACGGGTATGGGGACTAATATTGTTGCAAAAAGAAATACATGGACTAAATTTGAACACTTTACAAGGCACACGGACTGAAAATGTACTTTTAGAGGCTTGCACTCAAGATGTGGTTTGCTAGTTGCTAGTGTTGACTCGACAATTTCATCATGTTTTGAATGGATATTTGGTGGAAAGAGCTGAATTGTCAGCGGAGAAAAATATGAGGACTACAATTATAACAAAACCGAATATTAAGGAGCAAAAGTGAAAGCTCCTAATTACATGAGGACCAAAAAAAAAATGTGATCTTCTCTAAAATTACTTTGACAGAGACAGTATGTAGCTGCGGAATCGGGAGAGAAAGGGCAGACTATTCCCAAGACATGAGGACAGGTCAGTTACTGCCAATCAGATCCGGCAAAAAGGGAATCATATCCTTTTCCTTAGTCCCACGTTTTCTTGTCTCTGTCCCCAGTGTCTGGTCCACCGCTTTGGTCATGCAGACTGCCAATTCAATTTGGACAATTCAACGGTATATATTCCAGGCAAAGGAATGAGGTCTTGTCATCAAAAGTGGGGAAAACGAAATAGAAATTCCCAGCTTGCTTAACTCAAAATATTATCTAAATCTTTCAAGTTAGGAAAATTTTAATAATAATGCATTTGCATATATTTTTAACAATTTGTGATAGTAGCAAACTTTGGAAAAATATTGAAAAAGTTAAAATAAAACAAATCCTAATAGACCCTCAGTTTTTCCCCCTATTTTGTGGTCTCCCAACCTTAAATACATGAGTCACATGGCCTCAAATTTAAGTTGCAACCTCGAATTTCAGATGCATGCCACTAACTGCTAGTGGTCGCAGGGGTTGTGAAGGTGCCCGACAGCTATCTGGTCATTATGTCGGTGGTAGTGGCAGTCGATGGTGGTATTGGTGTTTGAAGTTGTGGCTTGGGTATTTGAGTATGGTAGCAAAATTGGCAGCCGAGTCGAGTGGTGGCGTTTGTGTCGACGATTATGGTAGTGGTTTTATTTGTGTTGGCGATTATGGTGGTGTGTGGCGTGGTAGTGATATTGGTCAAGTTCAACAGCATTGAAGGCGAGATGACACTAGTAACAACGATTTTGAGGTGGGTGACAATGTGTACAATCAGTAGCAACTTAATAACATTAATAAAAAAGAGATTTAAGATTGCATGTCAGGTAAAAGTTCAAATACATATCATGCAGTTATCTAGAAATCTATATATTAGATGATTTATGCGCATAGTTTGTGGGTCTCAATTATTTAAATGGAATTTTATTGCGAACATCATAAGTGAAGGAAATTTTCTCTCATGAGGTATCTATCACCTTGCGTAATGTGATAAATTGGTTAGTGAAGTAGTAAGTATTTACAACCATCATGTGATCAATGACGGCGTCTTGTGGAGAAACTTTTCGTCACTGTCAATCATTTTAGAATAATTCATTTAAATAAATGACGACATCTTGTGGAAAAACTTTTTGTCGCTGTCAACCTTTTCAAAATAATTCATTTAAATACAACCATCATATTTACCATGTTGTCCGTCGATGATCAGTTTAATAATCCTATTAAGTGCTGAAAATTAAGAATTCAACACCTAATGAGATTATACTTGTTTAATAACCTTAACTAATTTAGGCTCCATTTGGATCATGGTAAATGAATAATTAAAAAAAATTAAAGAAGATCACTTATATCGCTTATGAAAATAACTCAATGAAAACTACTTTCACGTTAATGAAAATATTTATACATAAATTGTTAATAATTTAAAATTATTTTTATTGACTAATTATTTCAAATGACTATTTTTAGAAAATATTTTGTAAATTATTCATTTTTTTTCAGAAAAAAAAAGGAACTTAGGCTTGAATAAGCTCTCTTAAGTGAAAAATTCACCTAATGTGATAACTAAGGGAGGGAATTCTTTTAAAAAAATAAATAATGATAATAAAAATCTTACCCATTACGAATCTACTATTGATGATGACTGTCTTGGGAAAGAAGTCAATGATATTGAGCCATCAACTTTCAATTATTATCAAATAACTTTTTTATCAATTTGCATCATTTAAGATTATCAACACAAAAAATTTAGAACTCACATTTCCAACACTTTATGGATTCCAAAAATTAGAAAATTTATTTCGACGGATAAATTTTAAGAACTTGGAATCACTCACCCCCAATACTTGTTGTGTTGTAATTGTGCAGCAAAACGTTGTCATTCGTGTGTTTGGTTACTCGGATTTACAAATCGCAACACTTTAAATTGGTTGTAGCCGGTTTTCTAAGAGTTGTTATAGTTTGTAACAAAGCCAAAATGCAATACTCATTTTCAAAGCTTAAACTTTTTTCAGAGGAAATTATACTGGTCAGTTTTATAGAATAATAATTCGATAATAACTTTGAAACATCAATATAAGATTTTATGTTTATCTAGACTATCGAAATATTCCCATTAAACTTTTTGTCCCAATATTATTTAACAAGGAACTTCACATGAAACTGGGCTCGTGCATCTTTTACCGACATGTACCTTTCAAAAGAAATCGTTCTCCAAGTAAAGAATTCTTCACAAGTAATCATGAGTTTGACTTTCATAATCATGAGCTTTTGCTTTTTACCTATCAGTCGTTAATTCCTCCAGGAGTGGAGGAAAACATGCATGGAGAGACGTTGGGAGTGGAAAGTGATCTCGAGATGCTTTTGAATTAACACCGACGACACTAAATTTAGGTTGTCTTGTCATAAACTGATGATTACGTCCTAGACAAAACAAAAAACAAGCCATCATTATCCACAATCCCAACCCCCATGTTTGAATGCATTTCGAAGGTTGAATTTCGAAAACCTCACGGCGGCCGTTGGAGCAGGAACAGTGGCGCTGATGGCAAAGCTAGAACTTGGGCCAAAGATTGGAACTCATGGCCCAATAAAGCCCAAAATCAAATTCTTATATGGGCTGGTGTCGTGTATCATCCCTCGGTCAACGGGCCCATCTTCAAGGGGGAACTGATGGTCATCACCTTCCCTCCTTGTTAGACGGCGGCGAGGGCCGGAGAAAATAGGCATTTGGACTCTGTTCGGCGGTGCTAGAGAGAGCCATTTGTGAAATCGAGTGGCGTGACATGGAGGAGGTGGTTGATCGGCTGATCGATCGAGAACTGGAAGCGATCAGGATTTTTCATTGTGGCAGATAGCTGAAAATCTGGAGGATGAGCAGGAGGGGAATAAGAAGTCACCATGGGACACGAGCAAGCGATCGACCTCACTGGCGGCCATGCTCTAGGAATTCCGTGGATACTCTTTGGGCCGGGCCACTTCTGTGTGCTGATGGGCTTCTACGGAGTCTGCCCAAGCCCATGCCAAAAACACAATGCGGGCCTCCATTTTCACGCGGCTTTTGTTCCCCAATTGATTTAAGAACATGCCAACGCATGCTGACCGAGGAGGTCTCATGCAGGAACCTCATTATCTGATGTTTGATTACAGATGGTACATGGATCTTAAAGATTTTTGTACAATCTCAGCATCAGAGTGGATTTTCTTGGGATGCTTTCAAGTGCTTAAAAGACCAAAGAATATATGCAGTGTGTGGAAAATATGAGGTTTTTGAAGCTTCACAGGTCAATGTGCTCAGGCACATCATCTGTTGTTTAGCAATACTTCTGTTCCTCTGGGTCTCTTCCCTCCCAAAGGAACTTATCTCCCAGAAGAACAAACTTGAAAGACGGGCAATGTATCATGTGCTTTGACAGCGTCTGTTTATTTTGAGGATTAAGCCAATGAAAACCAGCAAAACAGTACGAAGAAACAAAAATCATTCATGGTGTCGAGTTTGGCTGCACCACTTGAAAATGACATTATCCTGCAAAGTTGTCATCCTGATAGACATGGAAGCCGGCTCCAAATGAAAAGAAAATAAATTCAAGCCACCACCTCCACGAGAACAGAAATGACCAAAAGAGCAGACTCAGAAGTCTATGCAAGGACATAAATTCAACAAACAGGGGGAAGAAAAAAGGAATGCCTCCCTCTGAGCAGTGAGTGTTGTCAAGGAATGCCTCCCTCTGATGGTCAAAGCAGGAAGCCATTTAAATTAAGAAGAAAGAAGTAGAATCGAAGAAGTTAGAAAACAAGAAGACTATGATAGAAATGGCTGTGTGGTTCATATTCTTCCCTATTCAACCAAGGCATTCTTCCAGCGAAAGTACATCATATCATCAAAAGAATGCTACAACATGATCTTATTCTTGTCCATGTTTATCTAGCATTTAAATCAAATTCACCGACTTCACGCCAATCGCTCTGCATGGCCGTCTCACCATTGTCGGTCTCTTCATCGTTTAAGAAATCTTCAGATGGTTCCTTCTCGTCTCTCTGTCCATTATTTGCCCACCCATTGATCATCTCGTCCGGGTTAACACCCTTTTCCTGCTCCTCCAAGTCGTGATTCATAGGAATATCATTGTCTTGAGATCCGCGAGCATTTGCCCTAATAGGGCCTTGAGCCATCATTTCAGCATGAGCCTGTGACCCAACTCTAGCTTGCTCTGCCTGTGCCATCGCCGCCATGCGCAACTGAGCCTCCCTCCCAGCTTTCTCTCTCGACTCAATTTCAGCCCTTAATTCCAGCATTGCCCCTTTTTCCTCTTGAAACAGCAACTGCTCACTCATCAACCTCTCCTCAGAACGGAAATCTCCTAAAGCTCGTTTGTGAGTTATTATGTTGAACGCAAGGGCCTGTTTCTCAAATGTCGAAGCAAACTCGGCCACTTTGGCCGCAATGCTATGATCCCACTGCTGTGAACGAGAAGGAATCTGACCTGTCGTGTCAGAATCAAGGATTCTATCGTCTTCCTCAGCCTCATAATCTGCTATCACATGGTAAGGCAGCAACCTGCACCACAGAAAAAGGGTTATTGACCAAGCCTGAAATCTAAAGCAGCTCCTGGTAATCAGACGCCAGTACGAGAAATTACATAAACAACAGTATTGCTCAAGGGACACCATCTTCGAGTGTCACTATCTAAGGCCTATGGCTGCATTCCCTTAAGGAAGAATATGCAAGCCCATCCTAATACCCTAGCTGCCTGAACAGCAAACTCTGCTGCACTGCTCCTCACACTGTCCATATAGACACTGCCCTCCAAAGATAGCAACATAAGACTCCTCCTTTATCCTAACCATCTAAGTTCCTAACACAAGAAACCTGAAAACTATGGCCCATAAAAAGAGAGCAGAGCAGACCAGAAGCAAGACAAGGATTCATATCTAAATCAAAACAATTTCTCTTGCTAAGCAACCATCACTAGATCCACCCCTTTTCATGCCGACATGAACCACTCGAACCAGTGTATTTTTCCCTAATAATCCACTAAAGACAGTAAATGGGCAGATTAATTAAACTATAGATTTCTAGTTGAATACCAAATGTCACTCATGTGTAAGAAGCACCTGCTCGGATTGAAGTCAAATTAATCTACAACATGCAGTAATATTTACAGTCAGAGCAAATTCCTGCATAAATCATTATCACAGCTAATTAATCTCTCGTGCAAGGTGCTATTTTTACTGCATCATAGTCAAATGTACTTTCCTCACTTGGACAGTATCCATTTCTTCTCATCAACTTTCACGGCCAAAAGAACTACTTCAAAAGACTAAAACAAGAGAACACCTTGGCTAGCGAGAGAGAGGAGACAACCTGTTGCAGGCGTCTTCGAGAGAAGAGAAGGGGCGCTTGAGGTCTGGGTGACAAATACGCCAGGCGTCCTGGTACGCCATCTGCAATTCCACCTGATTTCCCGGTCGAATCACTTTCTGCTGCTGCAATTGCTGCTTTTGCTGCTGCTGCAATTGCTGGTTCTGCTGCTGCTTCTGTTGCTGCTGTTGCTGTTGCTGCTGCTTCTGCTGCTGCTGCTGCTGTTGCTGTTGCTGCTGCTGTTGCTGCTGTTGCTGCTGCTGCTGCTGTTGGTGCTGCTGTTGATGCTGCAAATTAGGGGCGGAGACAGTAGGGTTCTGCTGATTTTGGCGGTGGGAGAGCCCTGGAGGGTGGAGGTGCACGTCGATGTTGGACGGGAACCGTGACATGGCGGCTGCCTGCTGCTGCTGCTTCTGCAGCTGCTGGAGGAGCAAGAACTGCTGCTGCTGCCGTTGCTGCTGCTGTTGCATCAGCAGTTGCTGCTGCTGCTGCTGCTGTGCCTGCGCCGGTGATTTCCTCTCCTCCATCTCTCTCTAGAATATAAGGATTCGGACTCAAAACGTGAAAAGTTCCTTCAAAGTACACAGAGGCATGAAGCGAATTACTACTTCGAATAAGATCTATTAAAGACCAATCCAAACAATCCAGTCAACCAAATTGCCTTGCCACTACCCAAAGTTGCATACCCCGGTACAATTGCCATGCACACATTGAAGACAAAATAAAAATAACACAGAACAAAAGACTTAGTCAACAGTAAAGGTAATGCAAATTCCAAGTTGAAGGAAGGAGCAAAGATAGACGAATATCGGGAACTCAAATAGCAGCAGCAAGAATCACAAACACAGGATCACCAAATGAGTAGAATGGATATCGAAATTCCTGCAAAAAGAATTCTTCAATCTCTCTCTTTTGCAGCCGATTCGAGTCACTGAAAAGACAATCGAACCCACTAACAGAAGAAACCATATCAATAAGTGTACGCAAAGATGATCACTGGAGCTGAAGCAAGAGAGAGAGGAGGAGAAAAACAGAACAAGCAAAGGAGAAATTGGCAAAAACCCAGCAGCCCTCTTCAACGAGCGAACAGGAAAAGCGAAACGAGGAGGAGGAAGAGTTGATGGAAACCTGGAGAGAAGATCGCCGGCGAGGTCCGCCGCGGAGGGTGGCGCGTCGTGCGCGAGGCCGCCGGAGGCGTGACTGAGAGTCCGAGAGGGAGCGTCGCGAGGCGAGAGAGAGAGAGAGAGAGAGAGAGGCGACGCGCGAGTGAAGGAAGACCCCAAAAAAAAAAAAAAGGCAATTAGTGTTTTAACTTTTTGTAGTTTTGTCATCGGTCCGGACCTGGTCAATGAGTCCACATTTAAAATTGGGAATTTACTGACCAAAAAAAATTGGGAATTTGATCAAAAAGAAGAATTTAGATATGCCCTTAGGCGTGACCATACATAACATAAAAATGAGACTTGAAAGTGATGGATAATTAGCTAAAGTAGAGACTACTGAAAGGAAACTAATTGCAAAATAAGAGAAATTAATTGCAAAATAAGAGAAATCGGCCACATTAAAATTACCTTCTGAGGAGATCGACGAATACCCATCATTCCAATTTTAAGGAAGGATACCGATCGGAACCGGTTAATTCGATCCGATTTTCGGCTCAATCCAATTCTTTTGCTCACCTTAATGCAAATCAAGTGTGGCGTGTAGTATTGGCTTCAATGAAAAGAGTTGCTGAAACCTCTTTTCATGGAAGCACTAAACTTCCTTACCTTTTAAGATAATTACAACCTGCTAAATTAGGAGCCCTTTCGACCAAAAAAAAAAATTAGGAGCCCTGATGCTTGTATGCAAAGCAGAAGCCCCTACCGAAGACAAACCTTTGTTCAATGATTCTAAATAAATATTCATACGACTGTTCTTAATTTATTATAAAAATAACAGTCTATTTTGTGTTTTAAAAGAATAATAAATAATTAGAAATTATTGTAAGATCCATTCTTTTATGAATTTGTAAATTATAACATATTGATATTCTCACGATAACTTAAAAGATTGTTATGCTAACAAAGTCCGTGATTAAGGGATTGACTAACGTGGATAAGAGAGAACCATTTGTGAAGTCAAGCAGCGTGACATGGAGAGAGGTGATTGATCGGTTGATCGATTGAACAGGAAGCTATTAGTGTTTTTTTTTTTTTTTTTTTGGCTGTAGCAGAAATTCTGGAGAGACGAGCGAGAGGGGAAGAAGAAGAAGTCATCGTTGGACACTCCTTGGGGGTGGGCCACTTTCGCGTGTGGACGAGCTTCTACGGAGTCTGCAAAAACCCATGGCCCTGAACACAATGCGAGCCTCCAATTTCACAGCAGCTTTTGTTCCCCAATCAATTTAAGAATTTGCCAAGACACGCCAATGTTCGACTTGAGTAAAAGGGCTGGCCTCGTCACATCTCTCTCGCTCCCTTGTCGTTGCATGCCTCCCCTCGCTTTGCTCACACTTGATAAGGTGTGTTTCTCTCTCTATGTCGCTCATTTGGAGGGAAAAATTAGGGTTTGTAAGAGAAAATTATGACTTGGGAAAGTAAAAATTGGGGTTGAAAGGGTAAAATTGGGATTGTACATGCAGGCATGGCCAAGTCGTGCGATGGTAAAAATTGGAGTTGTTGATTTAAGTGTTGTCATTGTTGTTGTCCATGGCTGAGTAATTGTTGTCATCCATGTTGGAACCTCCGTTGTTGTTGCCTATGTGGGGGCGTCTATCCAATAAGTTGTGTCCTTGTTTTTGGACTGACTTTGGGAAAGTTTAACTTTGTTTTGTCTTAATCAAGTGAGAAGAAGACCAACTCCACAAGTTGCTTAGGCTACTGAAATCGAGGTACCACATTGAATAAGAGAGGCTCTTGGCGAAATGATATGACAATATGGTTATGAACTTTATATAGACTTCAGTACTAGAATGACTTTTTAATGTAAGTTTTGTAATTACACTATGAATTTTATTTATGATATTTGACTTTGTTGACAATATGAGTATGTTGGTCTAGTTTATCAGAAATTCAAAGGTTCTCAACTTTGAAGGTGGCTTAAGTCAAGGGTCAAGGGTTGCACCCAAAAGAAAAATCCAACCAAAGACGCAAGAGATATTATAAAAAAGAGTTTACTGATGTCTATATTAGTGATTTCGTGCCAAACTAATGAAAATAATTAAATTAAAAAAATTTCAAAATATTTAAGACTAAAATGAGCACAATTAAAAGGTTTAAAATCTAATAGGATGCCATACAATAAATTCAAGACGTTTTGGATAATTACCCTATAGATTCACTTAGTCTCAATTTGATACTGTAAGGAACATCTTAATGTAAAATAGATAGGATGAGGTTTTTCTTATATGATTGACGTGATCTACCTTTAAGAGGAGAGATGTCTTCAGTGTCAAGATACCACAGCAAAGATGGCAACTAAAATATTAATATGAATGATGACTAAGATGGAGGTGACCCATAAATAGCCTTGGACACCATAATTCTAGTCCATCGTCGAGGAGGAAACATAGCTAAAAAGGTTTAAAATGGTGCCCTATGCACTTTGTCACACGTTTAGAGGAAAGCAAAAATCCACAGAAAAATAACTTGCATTTACTTATTTTTTTTTTTTAAATGATGAGTTAAAGAAAGATTATAAGTTGTTGTTGGAATTTAAATATTGAAGAAATTATATAAGTTAGGAGATTTTTGTTTTGATCCATATACTTTAGTTTGCATTTGTTTTAGCGAAAAATGAATGATTTGGATATATATTTTTAAATAATTAAATGTACTGCTTATAAAAATAAATGAAAAAAATATTTTCATTATATATCAAAATATTTAATAATAAAAATATATATTTTATTGATTAATTATTTCAAGCAATTATATTTAAAAAATATTCTCACTCGAATTATCTTGAGAAGTGAGTTATCCGCAAAAGGGATCTCATCCTTTTCCTTATTGCCATTTTTTTTGGTCTCTGTCCCCTCTCTCTGGCCCACTGCTTTAATTTTGCAGACCGCCAATTCAATTTGGACAATTCAACTGAACATAGAGGAGGCAAAGGTATGAGGTGTTGTCATCAAAAGTTGGGAAAACGAATTAAAAATTCACAGCTCCGACGACTCAAAATATTATCTAAATCTTTAAAGTCAGGGAAAAATTATTAATATTTTACTAGATGTGTTCTCAAATATTTTGGCTGTGTCACATGAAATAGAAGTCAATTTGTGACAGCCGCAAGCCGCAAACTTTGTAAAAACATTGAATAATTTAAAATAAAATAGATCCTAGTAGACCCTCGATTTTCCCCCTAACTGACACGTCAACTTTGCGGTTAAAGGGGATCTCCCAATCCTTGAAATTTTCTTCTTCTTTTTTTGCCAATATTAAATTTTGAAATTGGATGATAGCCAAGATGGATAAAGTTTAAAAACTTTAGCTATATACTCTACCCTCACATGTGTGCAGTCACTCATTAAGTGTAGCCACTCAATAAAGATTCACGTTTCCTAAAAGACAACTTTCGCACACCTCAATTAATTCACCTATTTTAAAAGGCACATTCACCAAACCTAATATGGTGCATTCAAGATTTTACTTATGAAGTGCTCCTAAAAAGGCTTAAATCCAAGGCCATAAAGAAAGGAGTAAATGTCCTTACCATCTAAACCAACACCTTATTTGTAAGCTTGTAATAATTACTCTCAGTAGAGTGCACACAGATGTTGATACCAATCCATCAAGATCTGTTGACAGTGAGTCTTGTTCTTCAGAGCCAAATGCCCATTTAAAATTTTCAATTTCCCATACACTTCCAAAGAAAAAAAAGCTAATCTAAGTTCAACTTTTGAAGTTTTTGGCAACTAATTTGATGTCAAATGCACGAAATTATCATACTTCTCAAATTGGCTTTAACCAAGGCCGTCATGTTATTTTGATGTCACAACATATGTTGTTTTGAGGTCTCACGACCTCAAGTACACGAGAGATTCCATTTTCTCAAATGTCGTGGCGTGGGCATTAGAGAATGGTAGCAACAGTGGCAGCTAGGTCAAGCGGTGGTATTTGTGTTGGCGATTATGGTAGTGGTGTGGGGTTAGGTTTGACGGCGGTGAAGGCGAGATGGCACTAGAGAAGGAGGGAGGGAAGGGGCGTAGGGGTGGCCGATGGTGGTCTTGGCGTTTGAGGTCGGCTTGGTGGTCCTGGTGTGGAGATTAGAGTGTGGTAGAAGCTGTGGTGGTCGAGTCAAGTGATGTTATTTGGGTTGGCGATTATGCTGGCATGGTGGCGTGGTGGTGGTATCGGTCAAGTTCAATGGCACTACAGACGAGAGGGCACTATAGAGAGAGATTATGATGTGAAAGACACGTGGAAGACAATGTTTATAATCAGTAGCAATTCAATAACATCAGTAAAAATAGGTCTAAGATGTTTTCGATCGGAAGTTTAGGATTAAACGTAATGTAGAAGTTCAAATACATGCCATTATCCAGAAATCTATGTATTAGATGATTTTGAAAAATTAGGCAAATACTTTGTGGGTCTCATCTATTTAAATGGAATTTTTATTTGCCAACATCATTGGTGGATAAAATTTTCTCTCAAGAGGCATCTCACGCTGCTGGTAAATAGGTAATTACAACCATCATGAGAATAGATTGTGAAGAAACTTTCAACAATGACAAACTTTTCAGAATAATCCGTTTAAATACCTAACGTTGTCTATCGATAATAGTTTGATAACCCTAGTGCTGAAAATTGAAAGTTCAGCATTTAATGAGGATATACTTTTTTAATAACCTTAACTAATTGAGGCTTCATTTTTTTTTAGTTGGTCTCAGTGTATTCTCTACACTATCGCTCACTCTCATGCTTATGCTATACTTTCTTTCTAGGTTGCAACGAGTGAAAGTCGAAATCCACACTTAAAACTAAATCATTCTCACCTTAACTTATCCCTAAAATGGTTGGGATTCGAACTCCCCATCTCTCCCTTCCCATGTGAGGAGGGTGGTTTTACACAAAATGAATAATGTGAAAAATTTCTTTCTAAAAATGACCATTTATATCATTTATAAAAAAAATAAACTAATAATATTTCTACTATTCACGAGATATTTATACATTATATGTTGTCGATAATGAAAATATTTTTCATTGGCTAATAATTTTAACCGATATAAATGGTCATTTTTAAAAAAACTTTCTTCAAATCATTCATTTTTGCAAAATAAATGAAGCCTTGGGCTTTAAAAAAAAAAAACTCTCTTAAGTTAAAAATTTACTTAATGTGATAAGTAAGGGTGGGGATCCTTTTAACAGGAAAAAAAAAACAATTGATGATAATGAAAACCTTGCTAATTGCAAATCTACCAATAATGATCGTTGTATTTTAGTGGGCAAGAGGTCAATAATATTGAGCTATCAATTTTCAATTACTATCAAATAACTTTTACTTTTTTTTTTGCAACATTTAAGATTATCGTCACATGAAATTCAAAACTTACATTTTCCACACTATTTTTTTAGTTTTATCGAAAAATTTCTAGGTAAATTCTAGTATCTCGAGCCTTACTCATCCAACTAAACTTTGGGCACATTGTTTACATTTCTAATTGGGAAAAAAAAAACTTTTGGCTTTCCTATCGAAGTTTAAATTATTTTTCAAAAGTTAAGACATAATTGTGTGAGTCACTAGATTTAAATTAAGCGAAAACTAAAAGATAGAGATCAATCTAGACGCAACTTTAAATTACTTTAAATTTCTAATTATCTTGGACAGGCAATGTGAATAAACAATTTCAATAGTATGAAGTTGTCCTGGTTTTGCCAACTATTTCAATGAATGTGCTAATGATGGGTTAATTAGGATGTGTTTGGTAACATTATTGGGTCTGTGAACAAATTCTATTCAGAATAGTTATTTCCATTTCTATTTTCGGAAGCAAAGAAGTAGATTTTTTTTTTTCTTATTTTTGTTCCAAATTTATTCTCTAGCTACTTTTTAATTCCAAATAATAGAAAAATTAGTTGATGTTATCAATGGATTTTTGTTATTTTTTTGTTCCAAGAAATAAAATAATAGAAAAATAGATGATTGCTAAATGGATGGATGCATGAACCACAACAAATGTAGATGAAATCAACTATGTTCGATTTAAGCTTACGACATTTATCAACAATAATATAAACAGAAGAATAATACTAGGTAAACTACAATTTTATATACAAAATCAATATTTATATGTAAATGATGCTACAAACTCTAATCGGTTATAAATCACGTGTACATATTTAATCTCGCAAATATAACCTGGTACATCACTTTGTGAGCTTGCAATATAAGGTGTGTTTGGTTTAGTATTTCCAAGGGACTTTCAGCCTTCAAAGCCCATTGAGGAAATACTAGACTATTTGGCAATCATTTTGAAATATTTTTCAAGTAAAAGTCAGTATTGGAAATGTTAAAAACTCAATCCTAGTAGGGCCAAATGCTTAAACTTATTTTTTTCTTCCAAAACTATCATCACTTATTTTTCAAATTTCAAATTTTGCCATTGTTATTATTTTTTAAAATACCAAAATAATGCTAAAAAAATTAAATATATTTGGTCTTTTAGAAAAATTATTTACATATTTTATTTTTAGCATATATATTTGATTTTGTTAGTATTATTGTCAAGATTTATATTAAAAAAGTTGCATGTATTATTTTTTTTCAATTTTAAACAAATAAAAATTAAAATATTTTGACAAAGGGTTTGGTCTTTTAAATAAAATTATATATATGTATTTGACTTTTTAGCATTATTTTGAAATTTATATTTAAAAAGTTGTATACATTATTTTTTCAATTTAAAAAATAAAATTTAAAAATTTTTTGACAAAGGATTGGTGTTTTTTTTTTTAATTATATAATTATATATATGCATTTGTTTTTTTAGCATAATTGTGAAAATTTATATTTAAAAAGTTACATACATCATTTTTTTTTTCAATTTTAAGCAAATAAAAATTAAAAAATTCCAATGAAGGGTTTGGTCTTTTTTTTTTAATTATATATGTGTTCAATTTTTTTTTTAGGATTGTTGTCAAAATTTATATTTAAAAAGTTGCATACATTATTTTATTCAATTTAAACAAATAAAATTAAAAAAAAAAAATATTAATCATCAAAAGAGCTTTTCAAATGTATTTTTTCAAATAGCATTTCTCTCAATGTTGTTTCTCAAAACATAGCTTACTAAACGGTTTTTGCATTTACCTAGAGTCCTTTAGGTTAAATTGTTTTGTATTTTCCTAATGAGCTTTCAAAATGCTGAACCAAACGTAGTGATAGTTGTACTTGTACTACAGTTGTGTTGTGTCGAACTGTATAGTGAAATGGTGTCGCTTGTGTGTTTGGTTTTATGGATTAACAAATAGCAAAACTTTTTAGAGCCGTGGTTGGGGGCGGCTTTCTAAGAGCTGTTACAAGCTACTGCAGCCGCGAAGACAACGCAATTAGTGGGTGTACGTTAAAGACTGCGTAAAAGTCAAAATGCAGCATCTCTTTTCAAAGCTTAGACTCTTTCTAGATAAAATTATACCGATCAGCTTCTCAGAGTACTAAATCGACAATAACTTCAAAATGTCACTGTGAGATCTTATGTTCATCAAGAACATCGAAATACTCTCATTAAACTTTTTGTCCCAATATCATTTTACCGGG
Source organism: Eucalyptus grandis (assembly GCF_016545825.1). Lineage (NCBI taxonomy): Eukaryota > Viridiplantae > Streptophyta > Magnoliopsida > Myrtales > Myrtaceae > Eucalyptus > Eucalyptus grandis. The sequence goes on along the minus strand of NC_052619.1, from coordinate 23,202,544 downwards.
AACTGCGCATGAAACTGCGCTCATGGCGAACGCATCTCTTGTTTGCCGACACATACCTTTTTAAAAAAAAACCATTCTTCAAGTAAAGGATATCTTCATAAGCAATCATGGGCTTTTGCTTTTCCCCACCAGTCGTTAAATCCTCCGTGGGGCAGAGGAAAACATGCATGGTGGAGACGTTTCGAGAGTGAACAGTGATCTCGTGATGCTTTCGAAATAGCACCGACGACACTAAAAACAGGTTGTCCTGTCATAAACCGATGATTACACCCAAGATCAGGAACATTAAAAGCTGGAACTTGGGCCAGAGATTGGGAACTTTGGGCCCAATGGACGCCTAAAATGGAGACTTCATCCGTGCCTCGGTCAAAGGGCCCATCTTCAAGAGGGGGACTGAAATTCGCCGCCGCCCACAGGAACCGGTGAAAAGCTCTGGCTCCTGTCTGCAAACCTTCCTCGAGCCCAAGGCGACACACGGCAAATCAGTGATTATTTTAAGGAACGCACCGGGGCCCGATCCCCAAGTCTCCATCCCATGTCGAAACGAAGGGGGGAGAGAGAAAAGATCGGATGGGGAGGAAGGATCAGATTTGAGCAACCACCAGGCACAGCACAGCACAGCACACCAGCGAGACGATACGAGACGAGACGAGACCAGACCAACCCCCGTTGCTGCAACTTCCCTTCCCATTCATAAATCTTGAAATTTTATTTCAAGAATTCCTTCTTTGACTAGGCTACTAGCCTCATTAGATCTCGCCATCACCTTTTGGAGAGATTTCAGCAATAAATCTGTATCCCCCCTTTTGTTTTTCGATAATTTCTTTTCCATCTTTTCGGTATTCCGAAAATAGCCCCTTTTTTTCTTTAATGAACCTAAGACTCGGTACAGGGTAACATCATTACCCAGCAATCCCCAGCATCGCAACCCAACAACACACCCCACCTTTTATATGTTCCTCTGTCTTTATTCCAATCACCATTGCTAACCCTCTAGTGCTCGATTGAGGGGTATATCGCACGATTAGAGGGGCTGCAGCAGGTACACAACACAGACAGACACATAGGTTTTTGCTTTTGCCCCTTTGCCCTCTTTTCTCTGTCTAAGGAACTGACAGAACCCACGATTTTTCCCTAACCCCTCCTTTTTTTTTTTTTTTTTTTTTTTTTTCTTCTTTGGTCTTATAAGCCTACGAGACAAACAACAACATCATCAACAATGGCAAATGGTGGTGGTCTTCGTGCAACACACCCCCACCCATCTTCCCTTCCCTAGAGGTAAAAAACAGACATCATCAGACATGCAGGCCACATAAACCACATTACATTCGTTCATGTCTGTCAATATTCGTGGCGTGTAATCTCAATATTTTAGGCTGTGCCATCTTCCTTTTTATCTTCTGTTAACTCCATCGTGGTGCTGTGACCTAGCTCTAGCTGCCCCCCCGAATTGTTGCATGCGCTAGGGAAAATTAAAGAAAAAAAAAATCCAAAGTGTGCAATTTCATGTCCAATTCGTGGGTTCGAGGCCTTAATTCCTAGTTTCGGTTCGTGGGTTCTTCGAAAGTTTGGGTTTTTTCTCGAGGGATGTGGACCGTCTTGCTAGGATGAACTTGAAGCATGTGATTACTGTTGACGATCGACTCGCAGATGCAGATACAGTGTATCCTTTCGAGCACTTTCATCCTCAATTAACTTTTGCCAGATGTTTAGGGTTTCGAAAAGCATTGTTCTTTCTTCTGATCAAGGGTTACCCGCTAATTTCTCCAAGCGGAGGCTGTCACATTGGTTCGATTACGATTTCTGCATGTTGGGCAAGTTTTGATTTTGTATTTCCGTTTTGCCCACCAATTTTTTTTCTTTTTTTTTGCCGGGGAAACATATGTAACGGTTTTGTCTGTGATGTTACACGAGGATGTGACTTGGGACGTTGATAACTCCAGTTGTGTCACCTGGGTATTAGTGAAGTTGCAGAAACTTTAATGCTTTTTCATTAAGGTTTAATTTTGATGTTGAGTTTAGAGTTTTATAGTTGGCAATCACACAAATGGGGTTACTTTGATTGCCAATATGGCAATTCGATGAAGTTTTGTGCTTTGATTCGATTTTTCTTTATGGTGTTTTGAGTTAAGAGAGACATTCTTGTGTTATATATGGTTGTCTGGTTCACTAGATTTCTTTATTTCCTTTGGTAAGTCTTGATGGTAAGTGCTTTATTGCTAACGAAACTAGCCGACCGATTCTAAAATGTCGGTGATCTGCCAATTCCCGCAATGTATATTACTCTCTTTGCTTAACATTTATGGAATTTCCATATGATTTCTGCGACATAGTTGATGATTTCATATGGTTTCCTTGGAGGAAACGAGTTGATCATATTTGTCTTGTAAGTGATCTGTAAAAGAGTTGCCATCCTGTTGTTGCCCATTCTAACAACTAAACTGCATTATAAAAATAAATGCAGAGTTAAAGATTTAAGATTGCATGATCTTTGCATTGGTTTTTGTGTGACCTAAATCAGGAGGCAGCAGTTCTGATTGAGGATTTTCTAATAGAATTTTTGAAATGCGTAGAAAGTGAACGCTTTTGACCATCTAGTAATTGTTAGGTACATGGACAGACGTGTGGATTCATTCATTCCTCTTTGGTATGAAGCAACTGATTTTTAGACCTGGTGGTAGTTTCAGTTGATTAACAAGGAGTTTTGTTATGTTGTAACGAAACTATTCTGATAAGGCATATTGATTGAGGTGGTCCAACCCGAAACTTCCAGCTTGTTTGTTGCATTAGGGACAGAGAATCTCTCTGTGACTTTTGGTCTGAGAAGAAAGTAACTGCCATTCTAACTCCATTATAGAATATACAATTGGTTCTTTGCATGTTGATGATTCTAGGAAATGGGTTGTTCAAATGAAGTTCCTCATGAAGTAGCAAATTCAAGCATTTATTTATTTATTTTATTTTTTTTCCATTTTAAATTCTTCAACTTATTCTCTGCATTGCAATCTGTCTAAAATCTGTGAGTGCTCCAAGCACGATGTTTCTTATTTCAGTTTTTCACTTTTGAAAAAGAAAGATATATAGCTGAATTGTGTGCATAAGTGAGAGATCGCAGAACTTGGCATGAAAAGGATATGCAGGTTGTCCTTGGTATGTTGATTTAGCTTGGAATGCTGTCTGTACGGTGATGTAATATGTATTAATAACTTAGGTCCCTGATTTTCTGTGAAAATCTTTGTCGTTAATTTATTAAAGTGTTTGTCTTGAATCTGCAGAAGATACCTGGCTTTGTGCAATGAGTTGACTGGCGTTTCAGCTGTTCTTAAGAATTTTTCTTCCTCTTCTTGTATATGTGGATGATGGCGTTGGCACATCCTCAGGGAAATGTTCAATGATTTTGAACAGCATCCTTTAGCCTCGAAAATTATTGTCTTTCCTGTTTTCTGGAAGCTGCCCTACTTAAGCGACCTGTGGGTTGATAGCTTTCAAGTGTTACACTACATTCGTTGTGGATTATGGAGTGGCTCTCTCGTACAAAACAATATGCTGGAAAAACAGATTGCTCTCAACAGATTTCAGAGACAAATGCTGTCCATGATGGAGAATCTGTACACCTTGAATCTGAGAAACGAGTTCAAACTTCAGATAGCAGAGTAGATACTGTATTCTTTACTGTGGATGGGAAAGGAAATGATGTACAAGTTGACGGTGAAGAAGCAGTCCACCATACACGTGATCTTGAGGACCAGTTGGGTGGAGCTTCACATTCTGATTGCTCAATGGATGACCCAAAAGCATCTAGTGGTTCTCTTGATTTTGAAGAAAGTAACATAAATGAACAGACCTATTGCACCGAATCTTTATTGGCATCTGAGAATTCTCAAATAATCGTGGATACTATTGAAAGTGAACTGCCAAGCAATAACAGGGATGGAGAATCATCAGTTTCTGAGCCTAAGTGGCTAGAGGGAGATGAATCTTTAGCATTATGGGTGAAGGTAATAGTCAGATTATTTTTCTCAATGGCTGGAGTTTTCCTTATTTTGAAATTCCTTTACAATAATGACATAAACCAGTACTAGAAGGGCAATGCACGTAAATCAAGTATTTTGGATGAGCCAGTTAAGTAGTTTCTTCATACTTTAAAGCATTACTGCATTTTGGCCTTACAGTAAAGTCCATTGGCTTGCGGTTCATTCTAATGGTCCATCGACCACGTTTACCAGAAGTTCTCTGTTGATTTGAATTTCTTTTTACCAAATTTGGGTCTCTCCAGATTTAGGGTTCAGCAATTTTATTGTTGGCTTTTTTGTGATTATATAAGAATCATATTTCTTGATTGACCCTAAATTTTGGCAGTGGTGTTCCACATATTATTGCAAAATCTCACTTTGACACTTTTTTATAGTTTGGCTTCACTGGCTTTGAGATTTTATATTAGTTAAATTTTTGGTGAGATTTGCTGGGTCAGCCTAGACAAATATTTAAGTGGATTAACTCAATCTGGTTGCTAGTATACTTGTTGTGTAGCTAGTCCTTTTATGACATACTTCAACTATTGACCCCATGTCACCTGGATATTGCATGGATATGTCTTAAGATGCACTGAAACTATGTAAAAGAGAGACCTCTTGTAGCACTTATTGGGTTCCTAAGAGTAGCAAGCATTTTTCCTTCTGCCTTCCGGTGGAACTTAAAAGGTCTGTCCTCAGGGTCACAGGTTCAGGGTATGGTGACGGGGAGAGGAGAGGAGAGTGTCAGTTCTTACAAGTTATAAGGTTTACTATTAACAAGATGAGCCCTGATTTTTTTCTTCTGTATCTCTTTCTTCCTTTCCGTGTTTTCTCTAAGTATAGTGGAGAGGTAAGTGGCAGGCAGGGATAAAATGCGAAAGGGCTGACTGGCCATTATCAACTTTGAAAGCAAAGCCAACTCATGAGAGGAAGAAGTACTTTGTCATATTTTTCCCACACACAAGAAATTATTCATGGGCAGATATGCTTCTCGTTCGTCCTATTTATGAATTTCCAGAGCCCATTGCTCATAGGACACATAAAGCTGGAATAAAAACAGTCAAAGATTTGACAGTTGCACGCCGTTTTATAATGCGGAAGCTAGCTGTTGGCATGTTAAATATTGTCGATCAGTTGCACCTACAGGTAATGGAGTCCTATTCCAACTTCTCGCTAATGGGATTGGTGAATTTTGTTCGATTTCTCCATCTTATAGTACACATACATGTTTTTAATCAATATTCAAATTTTAAACTCATTTAGGCCTTGATAGAGGCTGCAAGGGATGTACTTGTCTGGAAGGAGTTTGCTACGGAAGCATCTCATTGCACTGGCTATACCGATCTTGGAAGGATGCTCTTGAAGCTGCACACTGTAACTTTCTTTTCTGATAACGATTCAGAATCAGGATCTTGGAATTTAATAAGTTTTTTAGTGGCATTCTTTATAGTTCTACGCACAGACATACACAGTTGAATCTATGTGCTATTTACATACATCCATATGTAATCAGTCTTAATAATGTCATTCATTTAATTTCTTTTCACATTTTTCCAAAAAAAAACTCTATGCAAGAACGATAGGCATGTAGGAAACGTAGCTTGATGTAATTGGTGTCATGATGCTTCCCATCTAAACAACTTGCTAATGGTTAGCTAAAATTTTGGTTGAATAGGAGGACCATTAATAGCATTTATCAAGATAAGGGCAATTTATGTAGATATTTTCTGTAGGGACCCCCTTATTCTCTGAAAACCTTCAGAACATGCACTTTGCACTTTTTTTTTAAATGCTTTTTCAGATAGTTTTTAAGCTTGTCAATATTTTTTGAATTGGGTCCTTGGGTTACTTTGTAGTTATTACATGGGTGGCCTGGTATGGACTCCAAAAAGATTTCCTAAGAGATGATGCAGATTAGGGTAAAGAGTTAATTCCAATTGCAAAGAAGCTTGGTAATGCAGATGTTCAAAATGCAAGTCCGATGCAGTAGATATAAAATCTAATATGGAAGTAAAGATATAAGGCCTAGATCTGTCATCAGAATTACTTTTTATGATTGAAATATCAAGATATGCTGCTTCTTTGCAAGTCGTGGTTGGTGAGCTAACGCTAATTTATGCTGCAGATGATATTGCAGCGCTACATAAGTTCTGAATGGCTACAGCAAGCATTTACTAGTTGGGAACAGAGGTGTCAGAAGGCAGACAGCGCTGAAACTATTGAATTGTTGACGGAGGTAATTTTTATGCTTCATCTATCTTCCTTGTCGTGCTTGGATGATATATCAAGTGCCCCTTTGAGATTCATTGAGAAAGGAAGTTTACCAACCATCCAACTGCTTTTCCTTATATTTCTCTTTGCTTGATTTCTGACTAGTTGCCTTATCTTTTATTGTTTATGGATCATGAACATATATTTATTGAGAGAATAAAAAGTTAGAATACAATGATAGTATCTAGTGGGGAAAATCTTGGTTTTGCTGTTTCTCAATGTAGTAATGGTTCAATTACTATTTTATCTTCCTTATGACTTATAAATGCCTTTAATCTTGCACTTTCCTGTTTAGTTCTCTTTGGCAAATTGTTGAAATGGGAAATTCAGTGCGGAAGATTTTCATAGAAAGATTGTTGTTGGAATGGCATCTGGCCTTTTGAAAGTGGACATTGCAGCATGTTAGAGCATCCATAATTGATTTCGTTTGACATCATTTGAAATGACACTACACTTAATGCAACCCTATGTAGTGATTTTTTGATGGGGGTGATTCACCAGTCTACGCTCGAACAGAATGTGAGTATGGGTTTACCAGTCCATACTATTATCTGACATCTTAATATACTGAGGTGGAGCACCAATATTTCTCTTTCAAATGTCAAAGTATATATGTTAATAGATTATCTGCTCATGAACTTGGACTCATGTTGTTGTATGTTACAGGAATTGTTTGATTCTGTCTTGTGGAAGGAGGTAAACTCCTTGGAGGCTCCAATGCAGCCCCTGCTGAATTCTCAGTGGAGAACCTGGAAGCATGATGTTACGAAATTGTTCTCAACGTCTCATCCTGAATTTACTGGTGCAAACATTGACAGCCGAGAGAATGGTGATCCCATAGTCCCCAATCTCCAGATGAATAGGAAGAGGCCCAAACTTGAAGTTCGTCGTGCAGATGTGCATACTTCTCAGATAGAAAGCAAAGGATCTGATGAGGCTGCAACTGTTGAGATTGATTCTGAATTTTTCAACTCTCGAGACACTGTAAATGGTTCTGCTTTAATGTCTGAACCTCGTCAGCATGAACCTCCAGGTATAGGTGGCGAAGCGATGGCTTCACCAGGTAGTGTGGCTGAATGGGACAAAATTGTTGTGGAGGGAAAACATGGTGACTCAATCCAAGCCAACAATATTGGATTGAATCTTGCAAAACCTGTGGAAACGACACCTGTAAACGAAACGGTCAGTAAAAAGGCCTTATTTACTGGTGGTAAGAGTCGGCAGTGTGTAGCTTTTATTGAATCCAAAGGAAGGCAATGCGTTAGGTCAGCCAACGAAGGTGATGTTTACTGCTGTGTGCATTTGGCCTCTCGGTTTTTGGGAAGTTCCACTAGAGCAGAAAGGACGCCTCCTGCTGAAACACCGCCCTGTCAAGGCACCACAGTATTAGGCACAAAATGCAAGCACCGTTCTCTTCCGGGCTCCACATTCTGTAAGAAGCACAGGCCTCAAACTGACCATACTAAAAGCTCAGTTGTGTCAGAAAATTCACACAAGAGAAAGCATGAAGAGAGTATCTGGAGGTCAGAAAATGTGCATTCTAAAGGTGTGGAAGCAGGGAGAGTTCAAAGTCTGGTCCGAGCTGATCCTGTCACAGTTTCACTGTCAACAGTTAAAGGCTTTGGTGAGATGCCAGAGCATTCTGGTAGAAATTTAAATGGCATGGAGGTGGCCCCCCACTGTATTGGCTTGTTATCGCCTGATAAGACTGAGCAATGCATGGATAATCCAAGTCGTTATTCGTTGTACTGTGACAAGCACCTTCCGAGCTGGCTTAAACGAGCGAGGAATGGTAAGAGTAGGATAATTTCAAAAGAAGTGTTTTTAGAGCTTTTAGAAGATTGCTCCTCTGAGGAACAAAAGATCCATTTACATCAGGCGTGTGAGCTATTCTTTAGGCTGTTTAAAAGCATTTTGTCTCTTCGGAACCCAGTTCCCATGGAAGTGCAGCTCCAGTGGGCCCTATCTGAAGCTTCCAAAGATCTTCGTGTCGGGGAATTTCTCATGAAGTTGGTCTGCTCTGAAAAAGAAAGACTAACGAGAATTTGGGGCTGTGGTGCCACTGAAGATGGACAAGATATTCTGCCGGAAATGGAAGAAGAGGCTATGTTACCGTTGACAGATGATGGTAGCAACAACGACGAAAAGGTGATCAAGTGCAAGATTTGCTCGGAAGAATTTGTCAGTGATCAAGTCCTTGGTAGCCATTGGATGGACAGACATAAGAAGGAAGCACAGTGGCTGTTTAGAGGCTATGCTTGTGCCATTTGCCTTGATTCTTATACCAACAAGAAGGTTTTAGAAACACATGTGCAGGAGAGACACCATGTGCAATTTGTGGAGCAGTGCAAACTTCTTCAGTGTATTCCTTGTGGAAGCCATTTTGGAAACGTGGAAGAGCTATGGTCACATGTTCTCTCTGTTCACCCTTCAGAATTCAGATCGTCAAAGGTTGCTCGAAAACCTAATCCCTCAGCAGTGGAGGATTTACCTTTGAAACCCGAGCCTGCAAACTTAGCCCCTATAGACAATAACACTGTAAAAGCAAGTGGTGTGCGAAAGTTCGTTTGCAGGTTCTGCGGGTTAAAATTTAATTTGCTTCCAGATCTCGGCCGTCATCATCAAGCTGCTCATATGGGGCCAAGTTTAGCCAGTTCTCGGCCTTCAAAGAAAGGTGTACGTTACTATGCTTATCAGATGAAATCGGGGAGACTTAGTCGCCCAAGATTTAAAAAAGCTTTGGGTGCGGCATCTTATAGGATCAGAAATAGGGCTAGCTTGAAAAAGCGTATCCAGGCGTCGAAATCACTTAGCTCCATGGTAACAAATTTGCAGCCTCATGTGACAGAAGTAGCCAGATATACCAGGTTGGCAGAATCTGAATGCTCAAGAATTGCACAAGTGCTGTTCTCTCATATTCAGAAAACTAAATGTCGGCCAAGCAATTTGGATGTTTTATCTATTGCTCGCTCTGCTTGCTGCAAATACAGCATTAAAGCCTCATTCGAACAGATGTATGGAGTATTGCCTGAACGCTTTTACTTGAAGGCAGCCAAACTATGCAGTGAGAACAATATTCACGTTAGCTGGCACTTAGATGATTTTGTTTGTCCTAATGGATGTAAACCAGAGGAAGATCCCCGTGTGTTGTCTCCATTGATCCCTCTTTCAAAGGGTAATGTCGATCATAGTTCTCAACATTTAGCAGAGCATCTGGATGACGAGTGGGAAGTGGATGAGAGCCACTATGTCATTGACTCGCAACAGTTAAAATCTAGGACACCGCAAAATGCCATTGTCTTGTGTGAAGACATAAGCTTTGGGCGTGAATCAGTTCCAATAGCTTGTGTGGTGGATGAATGGCTTTTGGATTCTCTTGATGTTGTTGGAGCTGAAGGCCAAAATGCCATATGTTCCATGCCTTGGGAGAGCTTTACTTATGTTACGAAGCCATTAGTTGACCAATCTGCTGCCTTTGAAACAGAGGTAGGTTTTTAAGTGTTACAAAAGGTAGTATGTACTGATCAAGGACGAGCTTATGACAATTCAATGTCCTTTCCTTTGTCTTCTTTTCTGAATTTGCAGAGTTTGCAATTTGGGTGTACTTGCAAGAATTTTTCATGCAGACAAGAAGCATGTGATCATGTATACCTTTTTGATAATGACAATGAAGATGCAAAAGACATTTATGGAAGGTCCATGCGTGGAAGATTCCCCTATGATGAGTTTGGTCGCATCATACTGGAGGTACCTGCTGAGTTTTACAGTCTGCTGGGTCTTTTGTTACTTCTGCTATCTAATCACTCATAGAAATACTTGAAGGTGCTGTCAGCTGCATAAGATGAAAGTGCTTTTTAATGAAGTTGCTGATTGTTTATCATTTGGAAATACTTAAGTGGACTCATATATGCTGGTTGTAGCTTGTGCAGCACGAAAAAGTTGCATATCTAATCTTTAGGCAGAATTATTCACTTAATGCTTAAATCCCTTCTTTCATAATCCTCTCTTGATACATCGTAAATTTGAATCAGAGATTGGCATTATAAAATTTCTGGCAAGTATTGAACTTTGGAGTTTTCATTCTCTGGTCTCGCTGTTCCTCTTTATTTTTTTGGGTATAATTCTGAAGTCCCACCTATGTTAGCTTTATTCTTTCAAATTTTGCGGTCAGGCCTAACCTTTTGATTTATTGCAGCTCCCTTTGTAAGACATTGTTTCTGTCAAAGTTTAATGTGCCCTATTTGCCTGCATTGTGCATAAATAATATGCACATAAATTTTGTTGGCAAAAAGTTATGGCTAAGATTGTTAATAATAAAAAAAATTTAACAGAACCAAAATAGTTACCTTCATTATTAATGAATAAAGTATATTGCAGTATTCACTTGCGGCAAATTGAAGCTACTTTACTTTCACTTCTATTTCAACTCAACTGAGTTTCAGAATGTACTTTCAACTCAACGATAGTTAAAGACACTCTATCTGAGAAAAGCTCCTGTGGCATTTTTAATACTTCTCAGACACAGCATTATGACAAAACACATCGACTCTTTCTGAGCAAAGTCTTTGCTGGAATTCAGAAGACTTCACAGGTTTGGAGGTGCTAAAATTGAAAGAATGGTTGACATTTTACAGATTTGATAAATTAGAATTTTAGTTGCAATTGGGCCCCTGATTTTTCACTCTTGATTTCCTTTGTTTGCACTATCTCCATGTAACCCATGGTTAGAGTCTAGTGGCTGTGTATGGCTTGGTGATTTATTGTCTTTGAGCCCCATGTCATACATATTTCAAACCTATGCAGGAGAGCTACCTTGTATATGAGTGCAATCGCATGTGCCACTGCAGCAAGACTTGTCACAATAGAGTTTTGCAGAGAGGAGTTCGGCTAAAATTGGAAGTCTTCAGAACAGAGAAAAAGGTAATTCTGATGTTCTTGCCTGGAGGAGTCAATTGGTTTGCTGATTATGTCTGATTTGCAGGGTTGGGCAGTCCGGGCAGGTGAAGCAATCTCGCGAGGCACATTTGTATGCGAGCATATTGGGGAAGTTTTAGACGACTTAGAGGCGGATAATCGGCGGAAGAGGTACCTTCTTCCCAGTCCTATCCAGTTTTGATGGTTCATGCTGGGTTGTAAAATATGTATGACTGGCAATTTTTATGCTTCAGGTATGATGGCAAAGAAGGTGGCAGTTATCTCTTTGACATTAATTCCCATTTTAAGGATATGAGCAGATTAACCGAAGAAGAGGTCAAGTATGTGATTGATGCGACGAAGTATGGAAATGTTTCTCGCTTCATAAATCACAGGTAGGTTGCACATGTTATGATATTGACTCTTCCAATTATCTTTGTACTTTTGTCAATAAATGATGTGTTATGATGTACACTGATTTACTGATGTAAATCTACGAATATCTTGACCTAAAGTGACTAAATGAATATTTAAATGAAATTGTGGGAGTCATAATGGAAAGAATATAGACATCCTTGATGTCCTCTGCCAATTATTTGCACGTCCTAGTATTTTTATTGGTTGCCTCAAAGGTACAGAAGGAGGTAGGTTTTGAGGTTCAGCTATATGGCTCTGAGATAAAGGAGATAAGAAGGGAAGATGCACTTCTTAAGAACAATATAGACAAGTCAGAAGACTACAATTGCAGTGACCATCTCCTGTCACATGCAGCTTTATTGATTAACATGTTGATTTTGTAGCTGTTCGCCTAATCTATTGAATCATCGAGTTCTCGTGGAAAGCATGGAAAGCCATCGTGCACATATCGGGTTTTATGCAAGCCGAGACGTAAGTACTCTCTGGGATCCTCTTCTTTCAGATGTTTTTAGCTTTTTTGCAATTGAGATTGCCAAGTTACCACTTTGTCCTCTTACTGTACCTGTATACTTATCCAATTTGATGACAAAAAGAACCACACCAAGAGGGTGCTCTAGACTCTACTCTTTCATTCCTAGCAGCAGATAGGCCATCATTCTCAGAATTGGTTTGTTTTGTATTCCACATAGTCTTTCTTAAAGTGGGGATTCTCTTTTTTATTATTACCATCATTAATTAATTAATTATTTTTTTTTGCTTCTATTCTCTAGGCCTGATATACTGAACATTGCCTTTTTCATATTTTTTTTCGATGAGCAGATAGCTTCAGGTGAGGAATTAACCTACGACTATCGTTATGAAGTTCTTCCTGGAGAGGGTGCTCCTTGCCACTGTGAAGCATCCAACTGCCGCGGTCGTCTATACTGACGTCATGTTCTCACTGGCATGACGAAGTTTTGTCTCAGAAAAATATGTCTAGCATCGAATCCGCACAGTTTGCAGTTTTCAGATAGGGCCAGGTCGTCAGTTATTAGGTTGTGCTGGTATAGTTGTAGACAGTAACTTTTTTCTATTTCTTTTTCTTCTCTTTGAATTCGCGAAAGTGAGGACACTCCTTTTTCCTGTCAGGCCAAATATAGTTTTCTTCATATTTTGACGTCGATGCCTGTTTTGAATCAGTAAGAAAGTCGCTTTTTTTCTTGCTCATTTGACTTCGGCCATGTCCTTAGAAATCGACAGTGTTTAGATGAGAATGTGGAAGTTACTATCGTTATTATTATTGGTGTTGTCAATGTTCTTTGCAGTCGACATGATTTAATACTCAGAGCTCGACTCTCCTTCACTCGATTGTGCATGACTTGACACTCGACTCGAGTTTGATTTCTCACGCTCGGCTTGGACTCACTGAAGTTTCCCCTAATCTTGAGTTCGAGTTAAAGTCGAGTTTTGAGCTTGAATTCTAGACATTTCGAGTTTGAGCCCGCGCCAGATTGGAGTTTATACTTGAGCAACTCGAACTCGAGAACAATCAAGGAGAGGTTATTGAGATCAAGCAATCTATCAGTAGGTGTCGAGTAACTCACGAGTAGTTCTCAACTTGTATTATACAAGTTGTATACACTTTCCAATAGCTATACATACCATTAATTTTGCAGACTAAAAAGTACACTCAAACAAGAATAGAGATCCACGGAGAGATCTATCATTTGAGGGGTGTGATGGCCTCGGGCCAGGGCCTTGGTCGCCACATCGGCCAAGGCCTCGTTCAATGTGGCAAAACTCTATATACCTCCTCTTCCTTGCGATCTGCACTAAACCTGGCTTCTCTCAATTCATTCAGTGCATTTCTTCCCTCTTCACTGTCTTCCGCTCCTCTCATGCTTCTGGATAACACGATGATCCCAAAAGGCAAACCGGCGCGACTGTGTGCAACAGACCTCGCAACCCTTTCTACTTGAGGCGAGAAGACGACATCGTGCTCCAGATTCCTCATAAAGAAACGCCAGGCTTCTTCCTCAGGAAAGGCTCTAGCTTGATCAGCTCATGGCATTACATTTGATCACAAACATTCAATGACCGAGTCATTAGGATTATCTTACTTCCGTCCACACCAAGGGAATTTCCCATGTCTTATCGATAATAGGAGCACCACCCATCATCCGGTATAAGGACACGCTTTTGCCTCTTCGATAGACGTTGAAGTTCCGCAGCCTGTTTAATAGGATTGTTTCCGCAATGACCTGATCCTGCGATGGATGGGAGTGCAGCTCCACCTCGAGGATGACGAAGGGGACAAGAATAAATCGAATCTCACATCGTCTAGAGACGTGAGATAATTTGCCTTATAAGGTGTGATATCAGTCTTAACTTGCAATGAGGCCTTTTTTTTTTTAGCGAAACCCGGAAGAACAAAACTATGAGAGTGATGGTAGTACGGCTGCAACCCAAAGTAGACAATATCATTGGTAGTGAAGCCAAAAGTTAGTCCTTACAAATGGTATCAGAGCCCATACTCTAATTAGAAATGTGAGGTTTGAGGATGAAGCAAGCAAAAGCCGGTGGACCTATAATGACCCAATCTTGTGAAGGACAAGAGTGCAACTGGTGGACCTGTAATGACTCGATCTTGTGAGAGATGAGAGCGCGGCTCTGCCTTGAGGATGGTGAAGGGGGTAGGAATTAACCAAATCCTACATCGCATGGGAATAGTGAGGTGATGTGCATGAATCAAATCCTACATCGCATAGGGACGGTGAGGTGATGGGGCAGGAATGAACCAAATCATACATCGCATAAGGATGGTGAGGGGATGTGCATGAACCAAATCCTACTTCGCCTAAAGACGGTGAGTTGATGTGCCTTATAAAGTGTGACACCAGTCTTAACTTGTGATGGCGCCTTTTCAAGCGAAGCCCAGAAGAACAAAACTGGTGATGTTAGTGCAAATGCAACCCAAACCAAATAATGTCATTGTGAGTGCAAACAATACCATTACAAGTGGGGCCACAGGCCATCACTGCCGTCCATTAGAATATGATTCTAGGGAAAACTCTCTTTAATGTAGCAAATTTGTCTTGTCATGTGATGATGAGATATCACACATCTAACTGATCACGTCTCTCCATTTTTTATTCTTTTCAGAGACACGTATCAAATATGACGAGACTCAATTGGATTGCCCATTTTCTTTGCTTTTCAGAGACATATCAAATATAACGACACTCAATTGGATGGTTGACGACATGTGGACACGCTATGCGAAAGTTTCAATTTAATAGACTGTGGTAAATGTCTGAAAAGGTTAATTCCGACTCCCCAATTAACTACAGAGGAAGCTTTTGCTCTGGCTACGCATCCTTTTCATCTAAAACTAGGGACTAAACTGCGCGAACTCCATGCTAGAAAGCTGTCCTTTTTAGTGTTCATGCTGCACTTAGTTGTGGACATGGAGGAAACTCTGTTTTGGCTAGAACAAGAGAACTTTAATTAGCTCTGTACATCTCCAACCTGACTGGCAAACGGGTAATTGAGTGTGTGGAAATTACAAGAACCAATCTCTCCTCTAGCTATGATGCCCTCACCCTCGCGCAATTTCGACGTTCGTACTTAAGACAGGACTTTGATTAAAACTAGTATTTGAAAAAGAAAGATTAGATTCAATTTTTGGTCCTTTTGAATGTAACTGTCACGTAGTCAAATCCTCCAATGTCGTGCATGAACATAAAGGGTAATGAGTTGATCAAGAACTAAATTTGAATACTCCACAAACTGACAAAAAAAGGAAAAGAAAATAAGAACACTTCAGTCTCCCGCCGAGAAGGAGAGACCCTTCTCAAGGCTTGGCCGGCCGAGTCCGAAGAACCACATCGTCAAACATCCACTTTAGAGCCACGCACAGAGAAACAGGAAGTTGAAGACAACCTCGACAAACGATTAAGAACCGTCGCCATTGCTCTTCCTCTTCTCCTTGCCCTTGTCCTCCATCCTGACGTCGTCGACGCCGGCCCGGTGGTGGTTCTCCACCACTTCTTGGTTCTCTGAGCCAACGTCTCCTCCTTCCGGCTAAACCTGTAGCTCCTCAGAAACCTCTGCCGGGACGCGTTCCGGTCGACGATGGGGTCGTCGCCGATGACGGACTTGCCCCTCGTGCTCGTGCTGATCGACCTCAAGAACATGGCGGACTCGGCCCACTGATAGTGCTCGACCGAGGTCTTGCTTGTCATCGCTGGGTTTTGCATCTCCATGCAGTCGATGCGGCTCGTGTTCATCATCATCGTCTTCGAACACTCGCGACTTGATATGTCTCGGTTCCGTCACTCAATCTTTCGCTCTTTTCTTTTGGTTCTCCCTCTTCTTTGCTTTACTTTGGTTGGATGAATTTAATGTACCGTGAAAAGCAAGCGATCAAATGATAAAATAGACAGTACAAGAAAATAAATCAGACCCCAGGGGAGAGGAATAACAAATTTTACTATAAATAAAACTTGAATCACTCAAACCCATGATGTTTTTCGAGCCCCAATTACACTCAATAACGCATGTAATGTTTAGTCCCGAAATTTCTCGTGAAATAATCTCTTAATTTTACTAAGAAATTTATAAATCTTACCATAAAATTCCACGGCTATAGACACTAGTCTTCCTTGGATGTAATTTCACGAACAAAACAACAAGCACACTTTCAAGCTCTCGAGAATGGCGCTTCAAATTTCTCTATGTATTGATCAACATCCATTCAAAGTGCCCACAACCAAATATATTTATAGCCAACAAAAGAAAACAACTTCAGAATCTAACGTCAACATGGATTAGGAACTCTTGGGATTCGGTCAACCCATCCAAACTTTGTTCTTTCCTCTTTTGACTTTTCTTTGGCCAATTATCTCACGTTGAAAGTCCGACATTGGACTTTCCTTTTCTGTCCTCTTCTATGGTCGAAGTCCAACGCTTCTTTGGACTAAACTGTGTAACCGACTTTGCCACGGATGTAATTTTCATATAAAGAGATTCGCTTCCTTTGAACTTTATATATAATTCAATTCAGATCAAGTTCATTCAACAGCTTAAACTCGAAATATATTTTAACATGATGAATGTAGGAGGAAGAGACTCTTGATATTTGATCTTGGTGTGAAATGAGTGTGGAGGAGTGTGCTAATATATATAGCGAATCGAGAGTTCATCGTTTAAGGAAATTTCCTTTTATAATGACTACGTCTTGTCTGAAATATTTCCTTTTCTTTCTTGCTTACTATTTTGTCCACAGTTTTTTTTTTTCGGTTTACTGACTAATTTTTACCTCCCCCGACTATGTCGGGTAAACTAACCCATATTCTATATATATTTTTATTTGGAAAAAAGTCACAAAATTCCGTAACTATACCACTTGGCACATACACAAGGAGCCCGTCAAGGATGGGATTTTCAAAAATCCTATCTTAGAATGCAGATTTTCAAAATTTCGAATATTATCTTAGGTTGCACAAAGTATTTGATTGGATATTCCTATAATTAGGAGGATATTAGGGGGATTTCAAATATCTTTTATCCTAACTCATCCCAATTCAAATATAGGACAGACGAAACGCAATCTTATGGGTTAAGTTACCAATGATTCCGCATACCAAGATGTTTTGCCATTTATTGAGGAAGGATAAACATGCAATTCTAAATACGGAAAGGTAGTTTTCCATCGAAAACATAGCTTCTGAAGTCTCCAGGCATCCCATCCTTATATAAACCCCGGAAGCTACAAGCTCTCAACCTCGGCCTCTCCTCAGTTCGCTCGACGAGAACATGAAGGATCAAGCTCTCCCCGTGCCGGTTTTCGATGGCCAGAACTACGACTTCTGGAGCATCAAGATGACGGCCTACTTCAAGTCTCAAGATCTATGGGAGACCGTCAAGCATGGAGTAAGCAACGCTTCGTCGAGAGAAGAAGTGCGAGAGGACGCGAGAGCCCTCTTCACCATCCAGCAAGCCCTCACCGACCGACTCTTCCCGAGGATCTACGAGGCGAGGAGCGCGAAGGAGGCGTGGGACATCTTGAAGATGGAGTTCCGTGGGGGCCGGGAGGCGCGCGCGGCCAAGCTCCGGTTCTACCAGGCAGAGTTCGACGGCGGCGCTAGGAAAAACGAGGGGTTTGAGACCAGTCAGGAGTACTACTCGAGGCTGAGGTTGGTAGCGAGTAGGATTAGATATTATGGCGGGTCTTTGCCCGAGGAAGATGTGTTCAGGAAGCTACTGCAAGGACTCCCGGAGGCGCCCAGGCATTTCGTGAATAAGTTGGTGGCGGAGAGGGCTATCACCGTCCCCTCGGCGCGGGAACTGATCGGGTGTTTGGAGGCTTTCGAGATGAGGCCGAGCCAAGGGGGATGGAGTGGAGAGGATTTGGAAAAGGAACGTCGTCGGCTGCTCAATCAACGCCGTCTCCATCTACAAAAACAACAGGAAGGGAAGGAAAAGGGATTACTGTGATGCAACCGTGACCAACTATACATCGCTCAGGATTATGCATATATCACCTTTGATAGAGCATATTATTGATTGATTATATTTAATATTAGGCTTATCATGTCACTTTAGATAATCATCTCATATATCATATTCATTGTAATGTGTTGAGGTATAGAGAAATTCCAGATTCCTATCTTTTGCATATTATTTTACTGTGTGATACATAAACTATGTAGCAACTTGCCCAATCTAGTGGAATCATCAAGTTCTTGTCTTGAGCATTTAGTGTCATCTTTCGTTTTCCCACACCGCCACTCATGTTGTAGTCTCTGCTTGCCAACTTTCTGCGCTGCGACAATTCAGATAAAGGAAATCATCAGCGAGGACCTGGATTGAGTTGCGACTAGTTTGTCAGTTTTAGACTCGTGGTAATTCGTGGCAGTTCTTGCTTCATCTTTTTCATTCGATAGTGTCTATTAATACGCTGTTGTTTCTGAAGCATTTGCCTTCTGGTATGAGCCAGTGGATTGTGCCTGTTCTTTCTACTGCAGTCGTTGATCAATTTAAACTGGAAATACCGACTTTTCCATGAGTTTTACGACCTGCTTTTGGAGCTTTCATTTGAAAACTCTATGTTGCCTACGTCGTTAAAGGTTTTCAAGAAGATAGGTTTTGAAACCATTCCTGTTCCCAAGTTCGAATCTCTGAGTCAAGTGACTTTTAATTGAAAATCCAGGAAAAAGTCACGAATTTGACATTAAAGAATAGCCTCTAGATGACAATTTTCTGATCCTCGATGCAGTCTGCTAAGTGTTCTAGTGAAATCATCAAATTTTGGTCGTGAACATGGAGTTTCACAATACCATTGATTCTTGTGGTACTCTGCTTGCTGACTTTCCTCGCTAAGACAATTCAGATAAAGGAAATAACCGATCAGGTGCCCTCCTGAAATTTCGTAATCCTCTGGACACTGTACGTATTGTTTGGAACACCATTGCACGGTCTGGCTTGTTCAATCGAGTGGTAACAGAATTTCAAAACTCCGAATACCTCCTCTTCCATATGATCTGCACTAAACCTTGCTTCTCTTAGTTCAGTCGGTGCATTTCTGCACTCTTCAATGTCATCTGTTCCTCTCATGCTTCCAGAACGAACGAGGATCCCAAGAAGCATACCAGCGCACTTCTTTGCAAGAGATCTTGCCACCCTTTCTACTTGAGGAGAGAAGAACATTCAGATTCCTCACGAACAAACGCCAGGCTTCTTCCTCAGAAAGGGTCTCCAGCTTGCTCAGTTCATTGCATTTCATTTGATCACATACTTTCAACAGCCGAGTCATTAGGATCGTCTTACTGCCAAGAGGAATGCCCACGTCCTCTATATTATAGGAGGTACCACCCCTCATCCATTGTAAGGACATGCCTTTGCCTCTTCAGTAGTCATGAAAGTCCCGCAGCCTGTTTTATAGGATTGTTAACATTTGACGGCATATGGTTTAGATGTTCCCATATCTTATCTCGGGAAGGATGAACACTACATTCTTGTGCAACTCCAAAAATCTTCCCGCCCTGCCTTCCTTTAGCATAAGATTATGGACATGGGTGACAATGTTTGTTTTCCCGTAAACACTATTTTTAACACTTTGTCGTCCTTCAAGTGAGATAATATCTTGTTCAGATCTTTCCGAAAAGCATCCCCTAATAAGTCAACTGTCGGCAGCTAATATTCTTCAGTATCTTGGGCAGTTGGTGTAACTTTGGCAGAAAATTTGCCTTGCTTTCTGAGTTCATGCACCTTTTGGTCGATTGTTTCATTCTGTTCATCAATGTTGGAAATTGTGATCCATTTTCTCTAAAACATTCTAGAAACTTCAAGATTGATATTGCCTAAAATTGTTGAGAATCGAGGTTGCTAAATGAATCTAGAAAATTCATGTGGGAATGCAAGCAAGTAGAAATCTCTAGAAAACGAATGGATAAACTATAATCTAGAATTTCCTAAAATAAGCCTAAATGAATAACATTCCACATAAATCTAGAATGTTGTATTTAGTCCCTATAAATAGGAAAGAGGGAGCGTAGCAAAACAATAAATGTAAAAGAGTGAGAGGAGCATGAGAATATACTCCATATCATGAAGCTCCTCCACCAATACTTCCTTCAACTATTGTAAAATTATTTTATCCAACTAATAAAACTACTTTGTCCTTCAATTATCCCAGTTTATCCCTTGTCCATCCACTACAAATTATATCATACACTTGCACACAACGTCACTAACCAAAAACTACAACTACTAATATCAAAATCATGCTTAACAATCAACTTAAAACGTGAAAATCATCTTTATTCTGAAACTTCTCGTTCTAGGGATAAGACTTGGCTTTTATCCTGTCCACATTTGTGAACCAGCTTTTGACTTCATCTTCCTTTTTCCATCTGAGTTTAGATTCTTCAAATTTTAAGTTGAAATTACATCAGCAGCCACATTAACTTTTCCAGTTCACTTATAAGTGCTTGCATCTTTTCGTCAATATTACTGTTATTTATGATGACTTGAGCAATGCTGATCATGATTGAGAGGTCCATTAGATAGTAAGGAGGACAAGCTTGCAAATCAATCTGAAAAAGGAAAGACTAATGCCTTAAGAATAAAGAATGCGAGTTTTCTTCCCAAGCATAGAAATAACTTCAGCCATTTGCGTTTGGAGAGAAAGGAGGAATGAACAAAGTTGTAGTTAGATGAAAAGTAAAGTTGAAGCTAAAACCAAAACCAGAAATTGATTGAAATATCTCTTCCATACTAGCAAAGTAATGGTCTTCATCCAAATTTGATATTAGAATTTGACCTGCATCCTCCTTGTGAGTTACGATCAGATGCACATAGGAAATACTGAAGATTTTCAAAAGATGCAAAAGGAGTCACAGAACCATAGCATGAATTTCATTTTGACATCCATCTAAAGATACTGCTAACCTTCACTGATTGTAGCTGAACCTTGAGTATTGAGCCAAATTAGCAAAAACTGGAGAATGCAATGGAAGCAGATAACGCACGCAATAGTTCCCAGAAATTTACTAGCAGAGGAAGTCAGTTCTCTCCACCTCCTTCAGGCTCCACATGAATATGCAATGGGGAGATTACATCCTGAAAGGAAGAATTGTATCTGACCGATCTACATGTTGCTCAACAGCTCGGCTGGATTATTTTCTTCAAAAAAAAGAAAATAAAAACCTTTGTGAATGTTTGCACGTACTATGTGACTTCTGATTCTAGGAAAAGCTCTTTTAATGTAGACTCTAACTGTGATGGGAAAATTACTGTCAGGAATGCTAAACTCACATATGCTTTTGAATTGACAAGGTTAAATTCTGAATCCTGAAATTACTAGGGAGGAAGTTTTGCTTTGGCTACACATCCTTTTGTCCTAAAATTGGGGACTAAACTGAGAGAACTCCATACTAGAAAGCTGTCCTTGGTGTTCATGCTGCAGTTAATGGTAGATACAGAGGAAGCTCTGTTTTGGCTAGAACAAGAGGATATCACCAATCTGACCAGCAAAAGGGTTATTGCATGTATGGAAGTCATAAGAACCGATCTCTGCTCTCACTATGATGTCCTCACGCTTTGTGCAAGTTTGACATTCCTACAGAAAATAGGACCTCCATCAGGACTTCAATATCGCAATAGAGAGTTCACAATCACCATTAAATAAGCAATTCATTCAAGGGTATACTTCCCATACAATTTTCTTAATACTATATTAAAGGATCTAATAATATTCGCAAAGGAAAGACTAGATTCGATTTTAGTGCTTTGAATCTAACTGTCATGTAATCAAATACCCCAACGCTGTAGATTGCAAGAACTTAAAGAGTCATAAGATGATTTAAAAACTAAATCTGGACTTCACATCTTCATCATATTCCTAACATAATCATGCCGGAGAATGACGTTCTCCAAATCAAATCGAATTCGATCAAGAGAAGCAAAACCAGGGAATATCACGGGACCGACATTAATTTTCTGTCGCAAATAATGAGGAAAGGGAAACAACAAGATCCAATTAGCAAGAACGCTTTGATTTGTCACAGTGTTCACAGGAGGAGCAGCATTATTTCAGATACATTCATCTTGATACTCCACAGCCTGACAAACAAAAGGGAAAAAAAGAAAATAAAATCGTTTCAATCTCCGACCGAGAAAGGAGAGACCCTTCTCAAGCCTTGGCCGGCCGAGTCCGAAGAACCACATCGTCGACGTCAACTTTGGCGACGCACAGGAACAGAAAGTTGAAGACAGCCTCAAGAAACGAGCAAGAGCCGTCGCCATTGCCCTTCCTCTTCTTGTCCTCGCTCTCGTTCTTGCCCTCCTTCTTCGGCGTCGACCGCGCGGTGATGCCGCCCCGCTTCGCCTTGAACCACTTCTTGGTTTTCTGAGCCACCGTCTCCTCCTCCTGGCTGAACTTGTAGCTCCTCAGAAACCTCTGCCGGCGCGCGTACCCCTCGTCCACGGGGCGCTGCCGCCGCCGCCGCCGACGGCCCCGTCCCTCGAGCTCGCGCTGATCATCTTCAAGTACACTGCGTCGGACTCAGCCCATCGGCGGCGCTTGCTCAAGGCCTGGCTTATCTTCACCGGGTTTTGCACGTCTATGCAGTCGATGCAGTTCGTGTTCATCATCATCATCATCGCCTCCGCAACACCCGGCAACCTAGTTTACCTCGGCTCGTCACTCGATCTTTCGCTCTTCTCTCGCTTTGGGTTCGGCAAATCTCAGGAATGTGAGAGGAAGTGGTTCTTGATTATCTGATCTCGTTGAGCTGGGTGTGGTGCAGTGTGCATGTATATATATGGCGTACCAGGAGTCCGGCGTTTAAGGAAATTTCCTTTTTGTAAGGTAAGGCGATGTCTCCTTGTCTTGTTTGCAAGATTTCTTCTTCTTTCCTCTTTTGTGTCGTATCAACGGTTTGTTTACTCTGGACTAAATTTCGCCCCTAATAATTATAAATTAAATTGCGATTCTTCAATTTGTTTTTTCATATTAAATACTTTCCATGTATACTGAATTGTCTTGATCCTTGATAACTGCCTATAAAGATACTCGTGCCAAGATCAAAGTTGCTTGTGTTTGAATTTTTCCTCCACCAGCTGTGTTGGATGAAAATTGTCCATATTTTAAATTTAGAAGAGCAATATGTACTAAAGAATATTGGTGAACGTTATTTTAAAAATTGCAAAAAAATAGACAAGAAAATGATTCTATGATTTATGTATGAATTTTTTTCTCAAACCTCACATTAACTTTAACATTTAGAAAGACAAAAAGAAGCGATTAGATTTACCTATTAGGTTTTTAGCATGAATCTTGTTCACCTGTGCGCCTTTCACTTAGCAACATAAAAAGATATAGAGTTCCTACTACCTAGAATAAAACGAGTAATTAATACTTATTAGAATTCCTTACGAAGAAAATTGAGTCAATAAATAGATCAGGTAGTTTTGCTTTTGACCCATTATTTATAATGTAATCAACAATAACATTGTTTCTAAGGTAATGTGTTTTAGACATTAGACATTATTTCACAACCATATTCGGAATACGTGTGAGAAACCTTAGTGATAAGGAGAGCAAGTCACCTACCAATTGATGATTGAATGTAAACAAGGATATATTAAATTCACCCATAAATTCACATACACGCACGCAAATGTATTTGCCTGAAGTTCCAAACACATTATTTTCTTGATTAGGAAATAACATCAATGGACGTCACCAAAAAATAAAATATCTCCATGTGTACAAGGGTCAATACCACCAAAGTCACAAACTGACTTGTGCATTATTTACCCCAAATTAATTTTATGTCACAAAAAAATCTTAAATTGGCACATCCATAGCAAGTTTGTCAACATATTAAGGCAAAATTGGGGAAAATGCGAGGGAGCTCTTAGGGCTAAATTAGCAGATTTCACAATCTCAATATTTTCTTTGGATTTGGCTTCTTCAAAACGACTTTGTTTATGAGACCAACTTATGTTGAATTTTCACATTGAATTTAGGTCACACACCAATCGTTTGTGTTGTTTATTATATGTGTTTTTACATCAACAATTTAACGGGATAATAAATAGATGTTAATGGATGATAAATTTGTCACATATGTATTGATTTATGATCTTTTATGATATATAAATTAGTTGAGAGAAATACAATATGAATATACCGTTTTGAGATTTTTTATAATGCAAAAAATAATATTAATTAAAGGTGACACAAGTGTAATGGTATAGAATTTTAGTGATATTAATTCTATATATCATTTAGGATACAGCTTTTGATCAATTTTTCCTGGTCAGCACAAGAATTGTTGCTCAATCATTGTAATAATTTCTTGGAGTCTGACAAAAAAAATTATTGTTCTTGGAGAAAATTTCGCGGTAATACTCTTGCTTCTCTTTGAAATTTGAACGAAGAAGAGGAAACCCTAAAGAAAGCAACGAGAGGGGACCTAAAAAGATATCCTCGAAAGGTGACAGTCTGACAGACATTCTGCATAAAGCGCGCGTAAATCCAAGTCTCTTTTTTGTTCTGTCTCAGAGAATCTTTGGCTCTTGCGCCGCTCGTCTCGTCTCGTCCTCCAAGTTCACTGTTGAGTGCATATTTTATGAAGTTTCGGTTCTTGTCTTCACCCCGTAGTTATAATTCTTAAATTACAAGTCACGCAAGAAACCATGCATGACTTTCGGTTCTCGATGCAGCAGAACAGAAGAAGCGCGAGAAAAGTTGGCTGAACACCAATCTGATTTCTGCATTGGACTTGGTTTTGAGCTGCAATTAGGAAATATTTTGACTGATGGGGTTTGGTGAAGTTCTAAGCAAGCATCCACGCTTTGTCTTTAGCATTCGTTCTGACCAGCTGAAAAAAAATTCGGTGTAGGGACCAGGGAGACTTTATGAAACACTATTCTGAAACTTTTACTAAAAAAATCACTACTTGGTCTTATAAGCTAAGGCTATATAATATTACATTGCAGAGACTCATGTTGAAGCCTGCGTTTTAGGGCAAGGCCTGTTTTCTAATAAAAGTTCAATCCGTCCAGACAGTTTGTGGCGTTTTGAGGATTGATTGTAGTATGAGTTATTGGCGCATTTTCTCTTCACTATCTTTTAAACAAACTCTTTTTCGCCATTAAAGAGCTTCAACCTTAAAAACATATTAATACTACCATGTTTTATGCTGAAGGGATAAGTCAAGTGGTAAAAACTGAAACTTCATGACTAGTACAAAGAAGCGAACTCGTTACCTTCCGGATTGCTACACCAATATAATATATACACACACACACACATATGAGAAGCAACTTGTGGTTGTACGAAATGTTTTCATAATTTATAAAGTTCAGATAATTCTTCTATTTTGATGAGAAAGTATAAGTAATTTTTCTTAGACAAAGCCATCCCTTTTTTAACCATAAGAATGGACTCCTTTTTCATTTCTCTCTCTTCTTTTTTTTTTTTTTTTTTTTTTTTTTGAGGCAATGGATGCATTTTCTTTGAAACAGATCCTTTGACTCTGGACAAGACCACCTTCGACAGATCCGGGTCCAATCAACTCGGAGTTCAATATGCAAAGCTTGACTAGAAACCATCTAAAGATGCTTTTTTTTTTCTAGGCCATGATGTAGAATTAGCTTGTGTATGTAGAATGAGAGGCTCATCATGTCCAGTGAAGATTGGTTGGGTGCTTAAACAATCCGAGATTGTTATCAAAATCAAGGTCAAGACACCCATTGACTTGGATTTTGATTAGTGACTAGGAATACCTATATTCAGTGTATCAGTAACATGTTGACTCATATAGTAAAAGAATTTGCTTCTCTTGTGATTGTGTTTTCAAGCCTTATTAGTAGCACTATAGGAGTAAAACCATAAATGCACCAGATTGATGTGGTGGATGAGCCTTTAAATTACCCAGGGAGATGGACTAATCAAGGTACACAAAAGCTTACTCGGATATCACTTAACTGTAATCACTAAAAGGAGAGAAGAGAACTAGTAGGCTTTGGGAACTTGAATAATTGCAGGTACAGGGTGACGGTGGGCCAGTTAGGGCTAACAACAATAAGAGGTCTGGCCCAAGCTTTTCAATTGGCCTCTCTGTCCAAGTTTTTGGAATATAATTACAAATGAGACATGGTGCATTTGGTTGGACTTTTAGGGAAAATCTTTAGGAAAATGCAAAGGGCTTTAAGTTAAATGAGTTTTTTAAAATGTAAATTGCATTTGATAAATTGTAATCTAAAAGTCCATTATGAAGTATCTTTAAGTGAAATAGTGTTTGGATACTTATATTTACAAAAAACCTTCATTATTAAACATATATATATTTGGCTAGTGAAGGATAGCGGGTGTCGGCGATTCATATCGCCAGTGGTGGTTGTCGTCTGAGGTTGCTAGACCTCAACCACCGGCTAGGGTTGCTTGGGACTGGGTGATGGCCAACGGGGGTAATGTGACCCTTGCCTAAGGTTGGGGGGCCTCGATGAGGGCCACACTTGGGTTGTGCCACTTCTCCGAGGGTCACGCGACCCTCACTTGAGCCGCACGACCCTTGCTTGAGGTGGTGTGGCCTTGGCAAGATCGTAGTGACCCAAATCGCATGGCCCCTCACAAAGTTCACCGCGACCCCTCGGCGGCGTGACCGTTGTTGGCCTCCGTCTAGCCCTTTGCCGGCCCATCGCAAGCCTATACAACCCCGCCGACCGCCCTCAATAGAGAAGATGAATAATCCATATTTGCATGCTTAGAAAGGCTAAAAGCTGAAGGTACCCCAAGATCAGCTTTGGGATTTTAGCCTTTAGAAGGCTAACTTTTCCTAATGGGGTTTGTAAATTTTTTTCCAAACACTCAATATTTGACCAAAAGGAATTTGGGTGCTCAAAGCCCATTTTGAAAACTATTTCCAAGCCCAGTCATAATCCATGTTGAATGAGTTTCATCTATACATAAAGAGTATTTTATACTTTTAAAAAAGGGATCACAATTTTTTATTCTACATTATATCCCTAGTTTATTGTTTTGTAAATATTCTATCCATGAATAAATGCATTTTTATTTCCTGAATCTCACAAATTTATATTTAAAATCTGAATAGCTTTTATCTTATGAACAACCTTACAAAAAATTTCAAATCTTAAAGAATCTCTCTAACCATATACATATGTATGTACGTATGTACCTATCTACGACTTCTTCAGTAATTTTTTTCCATTAATTACTAATTTACACATTTCATAATATGGAAATTTTGTGAAATCTTTTACATGGGAATTATTCATGCTTCAATTTTGATAGCATTTGCAATGAAATGAATGACACACGAGATGTGACATGATCCGTTGATGGATTCAATTCTGTGCCACTTTTGATATACTTGCAACAAATGATGTCTATCATTGAGGATCACTAGTATTGGGTCTTTTTTTTTTTTTTTTTTTTCATTTTTCGCCTATCTTGATATTCTCAAAATTCGCGATGTGGTGTTTGGATATGTTGTCGTTTGAATGCGCTTCCAAATAGTCCGAGTCTAGAGGCCTTTCATTCAAATTGTATAGATTATCTCACTTTGTAATCCTTCAAGTTTGTCTTGAGAAGAAAGGACCAAATTAGGCTGATTGGCGATTGCTGCTAGCCATCTGTATAATCAACATCTACATCAATAGATAAATATATACGTCAATGTATTTATGGAAATTACAAGAAGATGTTGCCACTGAAAGAAACATTCTCATCCTCCCTAGACAAAGGGAATACAGACATTGAATCAGTCCATTTCTCAGCCACTTCAGACGGCTCTTCCTTTGTAAATTCAAATTCAAATTCAAATTTTTATTTTTGTTTCCAATATATGGTTTCCAATAAAATAAAGAGAAAAAATAGAGATCATTGGATCGCTGACTTTTTCATCCAAATTTTCTGTCTTATCTCCGGCTCCTTGCCGTCCCAACTTGGACATCTCCTCTGCGTTATACTACTTTCGGTCCCTATCAAAGACACTTTCATCAGAAAGACACCATCCAGGAAACATGATTTTCATTTTATTTTCCATTAGTTTAGAGAACTTGTCATTTTTGGGACTATATTATATGAATATTTTACTACTAATCATATTGTTTACTAGGAAGAGGAGCATAAATCAGAGCCAAAGACAAATTGAAAAGCTAGATTCTATTGCAATACCAACTTTGTTGTACTCTTGAGAGCTCCACGCTAACAACAATCTCTAGCTTTTTGTCTCAATAATTGTTGCTCTTGACGTCAACAGAACTTCTTTAATCTTAATCAGTGCACATTGGAGTGCTTTGGGGGCTTAATTTTCAGAGCTCCTAACAATGGCAGCCCTCCTTTTCTCCTCCAAAACTCTACCTTTTCTTCTCTTCACCTTCTTCTCTTGTGCCCAAGTTCTAGCTCAGTCACCCGGTAAAGGAGCGAATTACTCTTGTTCCTCGGACTCGCTGCAATCGTGCGATACGTATGTCGCGTACTTTGCCCAGCCGCCGGACTTCATGGATGTGGGGAACATCTCTGACCTTTTTCATGTCAGCCGTCGATCGATCATCCAAGCGAGTAACCTCACGTCGGAGTATAATGGGCTGGTCCAAGGGCAACTCTTGCTGGTACCGATCAAGTGCGGATGCAACGGGACTAGCTACTTCTCTAATGTCACGTATGAAATCATGAAAGGCGACAGCTACTACTTGGTTTCGACCCACGCGTTTGAGAATCTCACCAATTGGCAGACTGTAGAGGCCGCGAATCCGTCCCTGAACCCGAACACGCTTAAGGTCGGGACGCGAGTCGTATTCCCTTTGTTTTGCAGGTGCCCTTCAAAGGCACAATCGGAGGCAGGACTCAATTTGTTCATTACTTATGTCTGGCAGACTAATGACCAAGTCTCAACCGTGGCTAGTAAGTTCAATGCAACCCCAGGTGCTATCATAGCAGAGAACAACCAGAACAATTTCACCTCGGTTATAGACCATCCGGTCTTGATCCCGGTCTCGCAATTGCCGATTCTCACACAGAATTACAGCTCCATCCCTAGCAAACGCGGCACAAACCATCGATGGCACCTTGTGATCATGACCAGTTCGGTCTGCGCTGCTCTGGTTTTCCTCTTGGCAATCTCTCTGGTCTATATGCACGGCAAGCCCAAAAAGGCCTTGGACCGAAATGGCTCGCCACTAGAGACATCTGATCTAATTCCAGCGAAGGAATTTGCTAGGTCCGAGAGCTTCGAGCTGAAGGCTGTGCAGGATAAGTTGCTGTCCGGTGTTTCGGGCTATTTGGGCAAGCCAATAATGTACGATCTGAGAGCGATTATGGAGGCAACAGCAGACCTCAGCGAACATTGGAAGATCGGGAAATCGGTCTTCCAGGCAAACATTAATGGCGAAATTCTAGCAATTAAAAAAATCAAGGACGAATCTTCAGAAGAAATGAAAATTCTGCAGAGGTTGTATCACGCCAATCTGGTGAAACTAATGGGTGTGGCATCTGATATTGATGGTCCTCGCTTCTTGGTGTATGAGTATGTCCATAATGGATCACTCAAAAAGTGGCTGCACAAGCAATGCACATCCTCATCAGGGTCAATAGTCCTCATGTGGATCCAGCGGCTGCGGATCGCCCTTGACGTTGCAAACGGCCTGCAATATCTGCATGAGCACGCCCAGCCGAGCATCGTCCATGGGGACATCAGGACGAGCAACATACTCTTGGACTCGAGGTTCAAGGCCAAAATATCAAACTTCTCGATGGCGAAGCCGGCCGCAAGCCCAGCAGAGCTAAAGGTGGACATCTTCGCGTTCGGGGTCTTGCTGCTCGAGCTGCTTTCGGGGAAGAAGGCGATGGGGATGAAGGAGAGCGGCAAGATCGGGATGCTGTGGAGAGAGATAAGGGAGGTTTTGGATGATGATGATGATGATGGAGGAGGGAAGAGAGAGGAGAAACTCAGGAAGTGGATGGATCCGAACATGGATGGGTTCTTTCCCATGGATGGTGCTCTGAGCTTGGCTTGTTTGGCCAGGACATGCACAATAGAGGCACCGAGTTTGAGGCCGAGCATGGCCGAGATCGTGTTCAATCTCTCTGTGCTCACTCACTCGTGTGCCGACAACTCGGAAGGGTCTTGGGCTTCTCCTAGGCTGGAAACCGATGAGGCTGTTCAGATCATCAGTCCAGTCAAAGCTCGTTGATTTCGGGATCGTAATCTGATGGGACTGTATAAGTTCCTGAATGTACATATAGCTCTTTTCATAGCCTAAAGCAGATGTTCTGTGAGTCTTTTTATCTTGTTTTTGTTTGTTTTTACAATGAAAGCTTATGTGTACAACGCAATTTTCATGAATTAAAGATAGGCTGTCGATCTTTTGTCCCAGCCTAATGAGGATCGCTTCTTTCCTTCTGCGTTTTGAGAAGACAACAAAATGAAAATACAATCCATCAAAAAATGACAGTTTGAATGAGCCGTCCGGCGAGTGTTTTGCTCATCTGTTAAAAGCTATACCGCAGACCGTCCATTTCAAGAATACGCACAAATCTCATCTGATGCATTCTGAATGATATTATCTGCTGGACATATGCTGCTTCATTACTAACTGGTATCAGTAACGACGCTTATGAGCGCGTTCGCTTTGGCTAAAGGTTGGTTCACGGACATCTAACTGCTCGGGAATGTCTTCTTTCTTCTTCTTTTGTCGGAGGGGGAACCCCGAAATCGATCTCAATCTCCCTATTCCGCCCATTTGCTAGTGCTTCTTTAGGACTTCATCATTTGATTTTGCTGCCGATGCAGCCGTATCTTCCCTCTCCAGTGCAGGTCATAATGAAGCCGGCGTGACTCGGCAACCGGCTGAAATTCCCTCCGATTAAAAGAAAACGCCGCATGTGATACAACATCTAGCATGAAATTCATGATCGCCGGATTATAGATGAATATATGCAATGTTATATCACATAAATGGCGCATAACTCAACGACATTAAAATAAATATAGATAAATGAAGAAACCCCTTAAGACAGTTTCCTTCCATTGGCCGGGATCTTCACCCTGTGCTTCAAGAACACAATGATTTGTGCACTCATGTTTACTTGTCCTTGGCCCATTTGCCCATCTCTCTAGTAAAGGTGGTTTCTCCGGATCTTCCAATTTAACGTATTTTAATAAAATTTTGTGAATTTTTTTTTCCCAAGGAACACATATTTTAAAATAGTCTCTACTTATTTTTATAACAAAATATATATTCACAAATTCCTAGCGTTGTTACAATTTCGTTGTCCATGATCATGATTTAACTCATTGACCGTGATTTAAAAGGGTAAAATCGTGATCTTCCCAACACTAGAACAAATATCAATGATATAAAGGATTATTTAAAAAAATATTTTACAAATCATTTATTTTTTACAAAATAAATGGAAGTTTTAGTGCCGAAGATTCCATTACGGTCGTGAGAGCAATCTATTCCCACTTTCAATGCCAATATTGAGGCCACATGGGCTGCATTACTGAACCAATCCAGGTAGCTCATTTTAAAAGAAGAGGACATCACAGTTTTGGCTCCTGTGATTTTGGTAAATTTCATTTTTGTTTGTTATACTTTCTCCGGTTATAATTCTAATCCCCATATTGTTGTCCAATGACAAATTAAGTCCTTCCATCAAATTGCTGTTCACAGATACGTCCGAATTTTTTAAGTCAGCACCAGCAACTGACACGTGATGCCCACAAATACAAGGTTCTTGTTGGATTTTTGCGGAAGCGTGTGCGCGCGCAAGTGTGTATGAAATATGGCAAGGGAGTGAGAAATAAATGAAAGCACAAAGTAAATTTTATTCAAGGACTTGTGTAGTACAAAAGATAATGGAGTGGCTGTCTCTTAGGGCCTGTTTGGCAACTTGCAAAAATAGTGCTTGCCAGATTCCGATTTTTTGTTCCTAGAATCGGTTTGGGACGAGAATCGCGTTTGGTAAATTTTTGTTCCTGGAACGATTTTGGACAAGATTTGAGAATAAAAAAATTTGATTCTACGTCCGAGAATCGGAAAAAAGAATCAAAACGGTAAAACCCTTGTTCTTCTCTTTCAACATCTCGGTTGTCGTTCGCCATCGCCCGCCGCCGCCCGCCACCGCCGCCCGCCGCCGCCGCCGCCGGTCGCCGGTCCGCCGCCGGTCGCCGGAGGCTTGCCAGGCCAGGGCGAGGTCCGGCAAGCTCGCTGGAGGCAAGCCCAGCCACCGGCGAGGCTTGGCCTCGCCAGATCTTGCGAGGCCCGCCTTGCCGGTGGCCAGCGAGCCTCGCCGGTGGCGGGCGAGGCCCGCCTCGCCGGGCGAGGTCGAGCCTCGCCGGTGGTTGGGCGAGCCTCGCCCAGTGCCGGCGAGGCTCGGCCTCGCCAAATCTGGCGAGGCCGAGCCTCGCTCGCCCGGCCGAGGCTCGGCCGACGAAGCCGACCTCGCCGAGGCCGGCGACGCTCCGGTGAGCGTCGCCGGCCCTCGTCTGGCCGGTTCTTGCCGGACCGGCGACCGGCCAAATGAAGAAGAAGAAGAATAGGAAAAAGGGGAAAAAAAGAAAAAAAAGAAAAAGGAAAAAGTAAAGAAAAATTAAAAAAGTAAAGAAATTATTTAAAATTTATTTAAAAATCAAAATAAATTAATTTGGAACAAAATCAATTAATACGGTACCAAACGCAATTCTATTCCGAATAAAAATTTTGAACAGCTTACCAAACGCGCTTTTTTACTCGAATCGGTTCAACAGAATTAAAAATAATAATTTCTAGTGGGAATCGGCTCCCGGAATGTAATCGTTACCAAACGCGCCCTTAGTTTCTAGTTTTTGGTTCTCTTAGCTCACTTTCTCTCATTTTGTTCTAGTGGTCGTATATCTAGCAAGGCTGAGAACTCTTGCCTATTTATAGGCAAGTTTTTTTTTTTTAACAATATTTATAGGCAAGTTTCACCGACTACAAGCTTCAACTGACTTTGACATTTTACAAGTAGCCACTCTTTTTGACTTAATTCAGCCAACTTCCAGCTAGCTTTTCTTCCTTCTCACGTACACTTGCTGCCCATGTACTCTTGCTCCCCACGTAGTACCAAAAACTTCAACATATGAGAGTCTTAAACTTTGACTTGGACAAATTGTTGCCACCACTTTTTCCTTCTCTATTAAGTATGCTTAATTCTTAAGCATGTGTAGTCTGATGTAGTCTAGAGCTTTCCAAAAATAGATCACTTTTTAACAGTTTTAAAACAAATTGCACTTCATGAAGAAGAATTGGAATGTCCCTGCTGCAATCCTTCAAACTGTCTTGAATGACTTGGCAGCAACTTTGGATGAAGAGGGATGACACAGTCCAAAGAACTCTTGAGGTGAGAGTTTCCCCGGACTTGTGGATGCATTTGGGCATTGGGCCCATTTTCTCTCCTTCAAGACTTTGAAGCATATCTCATTATATTTGATCTACAGTTGATTGGAGTGAACAGATTAATGGCCCAATCCACTTTAGTCAATGTGCAAATCATCCATTTGAAAATTTGTGCTTCTCGCATTGCGGCATCGGGTTGAACATGATTTTACATGTATGGTAAAATTGAAAAGCTGCAATGACCTTCATGTTAGTCCCTAAACCAGTGAGGCCGCCAATCAGCTCAAGGGGAGTCTAAACACAATTATGTTTTGAACTAAACTTAGGTGGTGGCAATGGTACGGGAGGTGATGAAGTTTGGGGCACTGAGAGCAGCTGTCACGCCGGAACTGTTACCGTACTATAAGGATAAATCATGGGTTTTTTTCAGTGATTCTATTAGCTTTTAGTGTAATTCTAGTATCCAAATCAAATTGAGCAAATGTTTTTGACGATATTGAGAATATCATCTCCTCTAACGACCGTGTACATCAACAGATACTTCACACCAGCGTCGTTTCGGCCCTTGGTGGGACAAGCACAGCTGAGAGGAACCCTAACGTTTTGACCGATTCGCAAATTCTCCAACGATAGGTTGTTCAGACTCTCCATGGCTTCACATGTTGAGAGGCCTTCGAGGACATTGGTGGTGATGCTTGAATAAGAATCTCCGCTTTGGACCGCGTAGGACGAGTTCACATCGTAATCCTGACCAGAGCAGGAGCAAGTCACGGGAACAATTAACGTCTTTCTGGGGTCGAAACTCATCATTGATGAGACCGAGTTTACCGACGCGATCTGAGCAGGATCAGAAGCCAAGAGCTGAGCGATGGAGTAAATGATGTCGTACGGAGGATGCGACCAGAAGATGAGGTAAGCTTGTGCAACTTGACGTGAGGCCATTATAAAATGCAATTGCTTAAAGGCGGAAGAAGAATTGTTACTGTTACATGCCACCGAAGGGTCACCAAGATAAGGCTGTTGCCCTAAAACCAAACCAGGACACATTGCGCAGGGTACTGAAACTATAGAGAACGAAGAGAGAAGCTCATTATGGTCAAGTCGGGAGGTGCTTCTGGAGTTACATTTCGAAGATCGAATCAGCTGCCATTTAGACTCCAATCATTTCGCAGAAAATAATTTTCGAGAAAATATTTTTCGGATTTTTCGGTGTTCATTTCACAGAAAATGAATTTCTTAGGGAAAATGTTTTCCATAAAAGGAAAAAAGTCTTTTAAATTAGAGGAAAATGTTTTTCACTTTTAAAAAGTGAAAAATATTTTCCTCACTTGATCTCTCTTATCTCACACCTCTACAAATTCTCATTTCCTCCTCTCCTTTCTTTTTCTTCTTTTCTTTTTCTTTTCTATTTCTTTTCTTTGTTTTCCATATTCTTCTTTCTTGGCTAGTCGTCAGCTGCGCCAAGCAAACCTCGAGCTTGTCAATCTCAAGCTCGTGCTTGTCGATCTGGCAAGTTTCGAGCTCGACGCTTGCGCTCACCAATATGGTAAGCGGTGAGTCTTGTGCTCGTTGGCGAGCTCGAGGCTCGCCAATGGCCGGTCACGAGCCATCACCATGGTCGCGACCAGCTAAGAAAGAAGGAGATGGAAAACAAAGAAAAAAAGAAAAGAAAAGAAAATTAATAATAGATTTTAAAAATTAAAAGCAATTACAAATCAGTTTTTAAAAAATATGAAAAATCCATTTAAAAAAATGTAATAAATGAAAAAGAGCATATGAAGAAAAAGATTTTCCTTACCAAATAGTGAAAAATATTTTTCATTTCATTTTCAAGTTTCATTCGAACACTGGAAAATAATTAAATTTTCCTAGAAAATGACTTCCTAAAAAATATTTTCTAGAAATGCCACATTTTCTGCGAAATGAGCGGAGTCTTAGTCATGTTTGAATCACATCGAAGGCGTGCTCAAATTAAGTGGCATTATTGCAGGGAAAATTCTGGTTTAAATTTTGCGATCGAAGGTGTTTTCGAGGAACATGCCAGTAGGACAATTGGGAAGATTCATACGGCAGACAAGATTATGATGAAGATGCTTTTGCTTGCTGAAACTATGGTCTCCTTCGGGGGTGTAATTGATTTTAGATAGATTTTAAGGTTAGAAAACTACAGAATGATCATTATAATATATAAGGACCATGACGTGGCTTATTTCAATTTGGGACACCTGTTGGCTAAAAACATTTCAGTCTTGATCTTGGGCGTGTCGAAAGATTAAATTATTGTACCTGGGAAGGTTCCTATGTATCTCCATTGTTCCAAGACCTTTTCAACAGCAAATTAAGGGGATCTTCTTCTTTATTGATTTAGTCCTGTCACTTCCACTGCAGCCCGTCAAAAAACGACGAATATGTCTTCCATCATCCCTTCTTTTTCGCTTGAATTTGACAGCGAACAGGGCATCTCAAAGCTAGTGTGAAAACGCGGTTTACCACAGTTCCGTTTGATTGTGCTTTTGGCCTTAGATGTGGGTGTATTTCGTGTCCAACGCAAGTACCTTTAATAATGTCACTAAGTTCCTTTAAGTCACTTCAAAATTGAAATCTTTTCCATAGACCTGTAAAATGTGAGCGTGTTCATGAAGAAGATGCCCAAGGGGTCATCGGAAAAGCAACAAAGCTCTTTAAAGCAACGATCCATTCCCTGGGCTTTTTGAATTGGTCCACAAGATCCTAACATCTCTTGTACGTGAAAGGTAAAAGAAGCGGCTGTAAATGCGTGAACGTCAAAGTTGGGGAGAAAGAATGTATCCACATGAGCTCTTGGATAAGATTCTTCTCACCATGTCGGGCGAGTGCACGGCAAAAGAACCAGAAAGAAGCAAAATTACTTTGCATCTTTTTTCATTCTATATCAAACTAACGGAAGCATGGAGTATTCACAGAGAAGAAAGATGATTTCCATCTAGGGTTTATCCTAGCTTGAAAAAGATCCGAGGTTGAAGTCTTCATGAGAGAGCAAGATTCAATGGGCCACTTTAGGTTTTGTCTGAATGGAATAAAACATCAAGAAAATCTTGCACGATCTCATGGTAGGGCACAAGCTGGCAAAGTATGGACTTTCAAGTCAATGAGTAAAATTATCTTGTCGGTGACTTTAACACGAAAACGGACGGGCACTGTCAGGTGGAGTACTAAAACTAAAGCTTACCTAGTAAACCCTTTTGGTTGGAAAAAGCATATGCTTAATAAACCTGTGGACAATTTAACACCCATCATCTTTTTTTAATTAGAAGGGTTTAATTAAGTGCTGAACTGAATATAAAATCCAAAGCTACTCTGCGTGCGATCGAAGTTTATGACCTTGGAGCTTGGAAGCTTTGAAACGCAAACTCAATCCCGAGATTAAAAATGAAAAAGGGGTCGACTAAGACTAACCTCGATGAACCTTGTCTAACAAGGACTCTTACCACCATCAACTATGCATTCATGATTTAATATGATGAGTATTATTCAATTGCCTTGTTGAAGGATAGTCTGTGCAAAAAGGTTTGCAATGTGTAAAGCAAGCGAGGCTC
The DNA here is from genome assembly GCF_016545825.1 of Eucalyptus grandis. Classification (NCBI taxonomy): domain Eukaryota; kingdom Viridiplantae; phylum Streptophyta; class Magnoliopsida; order Myrtales; family Myrtaceae; genus Eucalyptus; species Eucalyptus grandis. The sequence continues at coordinate 23,165,472 of NC_052619.1, read as the reverse complement.
TGAGTCTTCACCTTCCTCCTAATAGTGAAAATAGATTGTCACGTAAGATGATTACTGTAATTTATGCTATTTATTACTTGATGGGCTCTAACTCATACGCTTAAGCTTTTTTGGCATAAAATTGAATCGAGCTAGGTTTTTATAAATGTATAGATGGGCTAACATCATGTTATTACTCTCCTTGATTTGCAACAATCCATGATGTCGTGTTAAGTAATGCAATTAGACAGAAATAAAATGGATGAGGATTAACTATTTTTGGATCATGCCTTTGTTTATTATTGTGTATTTAAGTGGCCTTAGGTGTTCTGAAATAGATGCGCAATTTCATAAAAAAAAATTTAAAAAAAATTTGTTCAATGATTGAAGAAATTACGGATGAACGAAGGAGGTAGTAGCGAAAAGAAGGGATCGATCTTGTGAAAAATGCTTTAAAGAAACCCTTCAATTTTTTTTCTTCTTTTCGAAAATGAAAACTGTTCCCACTTGGTTTTATTTGTTAAATGTTGAATCCTCTCCCTTCAAGCTTCTTATTTTAAGGAAGTATTGAGCATGCAACAGAAGCCCAATCATTAGAAGGAAGCACGAGTACAAATCCGTCAATATATATAGTTAGACAATTCTTCACTCAAAAAACTAAATCACCGAATTATAAGCTATCACATATCAACTATTAGACATCCTACAAATTCTCTGATTTCAGACTTTTCTCAAATGTACCTTAATAGAGAGTTCCCTTATATTAGCAGAATTTCAATAGAACTAAGCGTGGAGATTGATTGATCCAAGCGGTTACATGTTTTTCCCTATATATCTCATTGCCTGTTTATCTATTTATTTTTGTTGGAAGGGTAAGATGAGGAAGATGAAAGTGAGACAGACATAGATTAGGAAGTCTAAAAGAGGAGAGAAAAAAAAGTGGATGGTTATTTATAATATGAGTGGATATAAGATAAATTAACAGAAAGGTAATTCGGGAAATTAAAAATGAGACCGTAGAATGCTTTCACATAGAAATATAGATATCATCACCATCTACACAAATTAAGAAACTGGAACGACCATGCATGGATACATGAAACTTCTTCTTTTTATTAAATCACGTTGCTGGAAGATTCCCAGCTGATGGAGGATGCCAACAACCCAGAGAGATACTGCACGATCTCGTCCATGTCGGGACGATCGACCGCGTTCTTCTTCAGGCAACATCGGATGATCCCGATCATGAAAGCCGCCAGATTCGAAGGATAACGTCCTCCCAAGGAAGGATCAATCAAGCCCGCCAACCTTTCAGTCATGGTATCCTCTGGGACAACCTCGTCTAGGGCTTCGTACAGATTCAAGCTCTCCTCTTTAGTCAGGGACTCCGCCTCTTTTCCCGTGATGATCTCCATCGCGAGGACCCCGAAGGCGTACACGTCGAGCGCAGTGGAGACCAGACCATTCTCCAAGTACTCCGGGGCCATGTAACCTTTCGTCCCGATGATGTGGCTTGTCAAGTCAAACCGGCCCTCGTTGCCTTCTGCCGACCTCGCCATGCCCAAATTCGTTATCTTGGCCCGGAAATCGCAATCGAGAAGGATGTTGCCGCTCGTGATGTTCTTGTGAATATGAGGAGGGCTGGTGAAGCCGTGGAGATAATTCAGTCCGGTGGCCACATCAAGTGCAATTTGAACTCTTTGAGTCCAACTCAAGACGGTTTTACTATCACCTTCTGTGCTGTAAATCCAGTCACTTAAGGGTCCATGAGAAGCAAAGTCATAGACGAAGTACCAGTCGCCGTTGTTGAAGCAGATCCCTGAAAGGCGAACGATGTTGAAGTGGTTGATCTTCTTGAAAAGGTTGATTTCCTTGATCGCATCGCCATTCACTTTCTTGATAGCGACGAAGCAACCGTCGATCTCCCCCCGGTGGACCGACCCTTTAATCCAGCAGCTAGGACTAAAATCATTGGTCGCCAGTTGCAGTTCTTCGAAACTGTACACTTTGATGGACTGAGCTATGCCATGTATGGTCTGCATCAGTCCCTGAGACTCTTCCTCTCCCTTCACGATGCGCGTCTTGGGGTCATCAGGGACAATGGTCGCGGCATGTTGCACAATTTTGCGGCGAAAAGACAGACAGAAAATAATGCCACTGCCGATTGCCAATGTACAAGCAGCTCCGATGAGTAAACCAGCAATTGCAAATACCCATTTGTTTCTCAAACTACTAGTCGATGGCAAAGCAGGTGGACTTGGCGACTGTGGTGGAGGTGGCGTAGGTTGGCCTGGTGAGGGAGGAGGTACTATTGTTTGATTACTCAAAGGCGGGCTTCGAACGGGAACTAGCAGAGTGGTGAAGGGATAGATCGTTGAGACTTGCTCGGAAAGACCGTTTGCTTCCAACGTCCATGCGGTGTTAGCACCGAACCGGCCGCTGATTGTTCCAACGTAGTTACCCTCGGCAACGACATAGCTCAACAGATACTTAATTCCGAGGTCGGTTTGGTTCTTGGTAGGACAAGCACATCGGATCGGAATGGTGAGGTCTCCGCTGTATAAGTCCACGGTTTGGATGTCGTTTTGATCCTTGATGGCGCGGCACGTCGTGAGGCCTTGGTAAATGTCATTGACAATCACGTAATAATTGTCTCCCCGCCTAATCGAGTACGTGGCATTTGCCTGATAGTGCCGACCCGAGCAGGAGCAATTCACGGGGACTATCACCATATTGTTGGTCGGGAACGTCGCATTCGGACCGACGGAGTTTATGGCAGAGAGCTGAGATGGGTCGGAGGCCAGGAGCTTGGCGATCGACCGGACGGTGTCATAGGGTGGGTTGGATCGGTAAATGAGGTAGGTTCGGCAAGTCCTGTTCAGGCCATTGCATGTGTAGCCCAGACGAGGAGAGGAAGAGTCGTTGGTCTTGGAACAATTCATGATGGTGCGCCGGCTGATGTAAGGTTGCTGTGTGTGGGCGAAAGATGAGAAATGCAAGATGGAGAGAGCAATAACTAAAGAGAGAGAGAGGAAATTCATCTCCATGTTGTGATGAATTCAGGTTTGGCTTCGATGTTTCAGTAGGGAATATCGGTTGGCGTGTGAAGGAGAAGGAGAGGTGAATGCTTCTCGTGCAAGGGTTTATGGGTTTAAATAACGGGTAAAATGCATATGGAAGGGCAATTTCTTGGAAGGTCACAGCTCAAGGGCAGGCAAGGACCTCCACAGGAAGATTACCTCCTCCGCCAGGTTGACTTGATGTCCATTTATTGTCCTTTTTTATGGAATGATTCACCAGATCCATCATTGTCGTACGTTGAATTAGTCCTAGGATAATATAAGCTGTGGGATGTCACTATTGCTTAGGTAGGCACTCGTTCAAACGCATATACGTAGCTCTAAAAGTGACATATAACAGCCTATGGGCTTGTTGATCGTGACTCGAAATGAAATTGGCCGTTTAAGTCTTCGGTTTTGAGCTCGGCCCATAAAATTTCCATGGACATCCTAACTTGGAAACCTTGGAGGTTTACCATGGAAGCGGAGACTGAACGGGAGGTAGATGACTTGGGTGTATTTTGTAGTTAGAGATTTTAGACCGACTTCGTAGTTATATCCCAGAAGTTTTACATAGGATGGAAGAGACATTGTTTAATGATCATTAGTCAACACTTATCTCAAAAAAGTCGTCATCTTATGTGGTAACTCATAATATTCATTTTGAAAACTTGACCCACGTGAAATATATTATGAATGATATTAAAAAAATTCTTTAGTAGATGCATTGTCTAAGACTCATACTCGATCTGACGAGAATGGTTAGTGATTATTGAGGAGATAGGATTTGGATAAGCTGCAGCTCCTTGCGCGCTTAGAGGATTGCAAATAAGGAAAGAATAAATTGGACTACGAATTCAATAGGGAAAGTACTGCTGGACGATACGGATCAACATTGACGATAATGCTTATCTTTAACTAAAGGAGTTTGTGACACTTTAATTCTCACATCAAATTAGATACGCTACCTAAAGTGATCCATAGATTAATACTTACTTACATATGATTATCACCCTAAATAATTATTCAAATGACTCCTTTTTGGACCCGGTCTTTACGCCCCTCGATTTTGATTTTTGCAAAATCTCTTCGGATGGAGACTAGAGGCCACAATAATAATCTCTTTCACTCTCTTTCGTTTCTCCCTCTTTTCTCACTGTGGGAGAGGCAGGTTCTCGCCATCTCTTGTGCCATCTATCATCTCTGTTCATTAGACCGTCGGACATATGTCTCTGTGTCGATTTGTAATCCAAAATAGCAACATAACTCACTCCCCACGCAGACTCTCCATCTCCTCTTTTGACTCGTCCAAGCACAACCCCATCATTTCCTCCACCATGGTTACCTTCCGCCACGGCAATACAACCGATATCATCGGGACGAGCACCATCGCTGTCTTCGCCCTCTTCATCGGGTCAACATTCCCTTCCTGCACCCTTGACCCACCGAGGCCGCGACGCAGGCGGGGAAGATAGATGAAGGGGAGACCGCCCCTTATCGACCACAATCTGACATTGTCCGAGCTTAGCAATGGATAGACGGGTCTGTTCGATTTTTGTTCTTGTCTATAGCAGTTCCCAGTGAAGAAACGTAACAAGTGACGTGTCTAAGCCATTTCACGGACCCAAAAATTGGTTCGGAACGCTGGTCAAAGACGAGAAATTTTCCAGCAATGGGACAAGCCTACTAGTACTGGCCTAGTGGCTAACTTGGCGAACGTACATCGCTTGACTTTGACTCTCGAGTCTCGAGCAGCATTACCCGTCAATCACTCTAGAATTATGAGCGCTTAATGGGGAAAATGATTGCACTTGGCGCTCACTAAAATTGACTATTAGCAAATGACGATGACAACTTCTATCCTTCGTTGTATTTTCATATAATTCCTACGCGACTTGACTTCGAGAGTCCACGAGCCACCTCCCTGGGTCTTGGCGTCGCATGTGCTCAGACAAGTTGTAGCTGGAAAGAGTGCATCCGCGAGCATCGTATGCATCTAGATAGATGCACATGTGCGTGCGTGGACCTCGGAGGTAGCTAGGAAAGATGGATATTTATGGATATTTAATCTAATCAATCATTCTAAAGCTTATCTATCTACCTTGCACTCTCTTATTTGACAATATTGATGCAATTTCTGAATCCTAAATCCTAAATTATATGTACAGTGCACACTTTCTAATACATTGTCACGGTTCATTAGGTAGGGGACATATGAACATGGAGAAAATTACAAAGAAAATTCTAAACTTATTACATTTATGAAAATATAATCAAAACCTTTCAAGTTGATAAATTTAACTCTAAATATTTTAACGATTTGTTAATGTAGTCTATCTGTTTGATTAAAAATCACTTACGTAAATGCCAGTTATCTCACATGACATAGCCACGCGACAATCAATGCTTGATGTGTATACTTTTTTATAATTTTTTTTGTTTTTTTTGTTTTTCTTTCTTTCTTTTTTCTTTTTCTTCTTATAAGTCCAGCAACCTTACGGGCCACGAGGCGAGGGTTGCGACTAGTGTGGTGAGGGTTAGCTGGTCCTTGATTGTGACCAATGAGGTGATCCTCGCCAAACTTGGTAGGGAAAAAGAAAAGAAAAATCTAAATGAAAAAAAAAAATATTAAAATATTATAAAAATTATCCACATCAGTACGGAACATCCTACGTGGCGGAAAAAAATTGGCCGGAATAACTAAATTGACAAATTGTCTGAATGTTTAAAATTAAATTATCCAAATTGAAAAGTTTATAATTAAATTAGCGTAAAAGACAATGGATTTAGGACTTTTTTGGTATTTTTTTCTATAAGCTTGAGCAACTCTGAGTTTGAGGAAGATAATTTTTATTTTAAAAATCTTGCTTAAATTTCTCTTAATTGTGAATCTAATTCTAACTATGATCATCTTCATCCCTTCACTTGCTGTAGTGTAGCAGATTGTTATATAGAATTTATCACTTAGGAGCCATGCAAGATAAAAGTCTCTTTTACAATTTTAATGAGAGAAAGAAGTGATGAATCTTCTTTTCAATCCTGACACTGCTTTTCTTTTGATCACATCCTTTTAGTTACTAGCGGTAATTGCCTCTGAATTAATCTCTTTTTAGTGGGCAAGACACCTTAACATCGTTTACATTCAATTAACAACAATGATATAGAAAAAGAAGAAGAAGAAAGAAACCCAATTTAACTATATTCTCTCTCTTCTTTGTCTCTTTATGTGTGTTATAAATTAAATTTACATGTGGATGATGTTAAACTGCCTCACCTAAAAGAAAATAAATGAGAGAAATAAAAAGATGTGTTACAGAAAAGCGATAACACAATGAAGCAATCTCGTTATTGGAGATGCCGATCGACAAGTCTTTACAAATGCTTCTCGATCTCGAACTCCTTAAGTAACTTTCTTGCTTCTGTTTCCCTATGAAATAAAACTCCAAATATGAAACAAATCAAGAACCAATAAGCGAATGAATCAAATTACCCCGTAAAAACTTAATAGGCCTCATGAGCAATCTCTCTTTTCCAATACATATCCTCTTCTCTTTTGAGGGCCCCCCAAACTTTACCCATCCCTGAATCTAGTCTTTTTCGGGTCAACTCGCTCGTTTTTACTTTCACGTCCCTTCAAGTCCTTTTCGCTCAATGACCCGCTGGAACTTCGTCAAAACAGTAGTTTCATGATCACATTAACTTTCATGTCAAATCTTTTACAGCAAATCAAGGAGAAACTTTTGTTGAGATTTCGCTTGATATCAGCTATTCATCAATGCTCCGGTGGAAAGTAACCGGAAGTAAAGCTGAGGGACCTAATCTTGACAAATGGTGAAATCCTTCTGGGGAACAAAGCTCTAACCCTAATGAAATGGTCTAGGCCTTCTGGAGCTCTGAGCTTCTAATAAGTCCAAGTACAGTGACAAAAGCCCAAGTAAATCAAGAGAGAGCGACATATGGGTGGACGTCATATGGACCGAATCTTCCCACGCTCACGTGACCACCTCACATTCTATCTCCATCTACTTTTCTTTATGAATAATTCGCGGGCACAAGCACAGAGATCCGACTAACTCAAGGCTACGGTACACCTTGAGCCTCGTAACTTTCGAGTCCAAGTATTTGTAGATGGCTCTGGCATAGAGCACTTTGGTGTGCAGTAGGCGACTTCTAGTTATTAAGCTGATCTAACCAACTGCACCAACCTAAGTAAATTACCATCTCCGTGTTTTTTTTACATGGTTTATCACATTTTTCTTGTAAAGGTTCTTATTTTCCTCCATTCTAATTGAGAGAAAGTTTCCTTCCATCACGCATTTGATTGACTGATTTTAAATACGGTCATCATCAATGTTTAATTTCAATTAAATTGGTAGGCGGGTGATGTTCGTAACTTACAATTCACAAGTCAAACACATGATCATAAAAGATTTTCTTCAATCAAAGAGGGTAGAAAATATTGTCCTCCTCTTGGAATTGTCTTGGTCTTTGGTCTTTGCTGTGATTATATTCAACTCCCAGACAGCAATTCTCCAATTGGGCAATTACGGCTACAGGCCTCTCCTACTTAGGCCTCTTCATCTTGTTGTATCTAGACTTGTTAAAAGCTTGAGGTAGACAGGCCATGCAGTCCGATTCGGACTATTAACTTTTGAACAGAAATGACGCTCTTGATGAAAAACTTCAAAAGTACTTGAAGTACTCAAGGGACTAGTATGAGTGATTGCGTCGTAATCTTTCATACATTCGAACGGACTTTACTAATCTCTCGATGGATGTATTTTGACTGGCTGAATTTATATGCATACTAATCTACTTTTGCATTTATCAATCGGTCAATGATCATAGATCATCACTGTACGATAATGGTAAATAGTATAGACAACGTCTAGTACGAATATAAAGCTTCCTGAAGAATGACTGCTGCATTGTTGGATTGCGATGGAGTTCCATCGACAAGGCCTTCCCTTTACGTAAATGAGATTTCCGACATCGCACTAAACTTCTTATTTGACGAGGAGTGCAATTTACAATACGTGTGCAAATGCTCGATAGCATGTGAGGGGATCGATGGGTTTTCAGAGTTGATGCACTTTGTCCATTGACATGTATTAGTAAAGAACTGTATGTCATGCATTATATGTTAGTTGTTGCGTGCATCTTGTTTATGTGCGGATAAAAGAGTCTCCATTTGTTTCTAATGGGAAAATTCGGGAAATAGGATTCCCAAAACAGCGGTTTGACACAAAATCAAACCCTAAGAGAAACAACGTAGCAGAAACGAGCCCAGCAAAAATCATGAATCACCGATCCTAAGACACATCACATAATCAAACGTACCTTGTTTCCACAGACTAAACACCGGTGTTGCGACACGAGGAAGAATCCACATTGTTCTTTAGAGGATAATCATGTTTTGTTCTTTTGGGAGAAAATAGTATGTGAAGACATCACTTTTAGAGAGAACATAATCTCTCGTTCTCAAAATACGTAACTTCACCCCCGATTAACCGACTCCAAGATTTTCCCTTATCTTTAATAACTTCCTCCATGGGCTCTCAACACACGGGCTGGGCCTTTGGGCCCATTATGGGCGGACGGACCAATTTAGGCACATCAAAAGGAAAAATCCATTATCTCCCACTCGCACATGGTGGGCCAAAACCATCATGGGCGGACAGGCCTTACTTAGGTTTATCAAAGAAAAAATCCATCATCTCCCACTCAATATAGTGGGCTGAACAAAATCCTCTTTTCCTCACTGCAACATTCATATTGGTGAATAGTCCGTGCGACAAGCATACTTTGAGAGCTCGTTACCATACATTTGTTAGGAATATATAGCTGCTCATAATGGGCATCACATCCTGAGTAAATTTAGTATGCAATACCCTAGATTAATCGATCACAATTATATCTCTCTTTTGACCTCTTTTTAAATAATGATATATTGTATTCACAATTATGATTATCCCATAAAACAATCATAATTGGTCGACCAGTGAATATAAAACTATAATGTGATTATCCAAATTCTATTTTCCTTTTTCCTTGAAACTCTTAATTTCAGTTCAACTTGCTTTTCTAGAAATGTCACATTAGATCGAATCAATTTATGATCATTGGCAACATTCTAAGATAGCAAATATTGAATAGAAATCTTGAGGATAAGTAAGAGTCATGAGGACACTAAATTGAGGAATTCTTTTCCTTAAGAGTTTCACACGGCATAAAAGTTGAGATCAAAACTTTTGCCACTCTTATTAGTCATCTCATGCATACGTAGTATGAAATACATATTACGGTATTTAACTCATTTCCCATGGAGCATATGTCTACACCTTTAATACCATACAGATGATAGTTCAGACATACTTAATGTCTAACTTGAGTTCACGTATCTACTTATTTACAGAATTCATCAGAACTCACATCTGGTATTATAGACAGATAAAGTAAAATATGTGGGTTATTTTACTTTCGGACATAGAAAATATTATCTCATCATCTTAACACTCAGTTAAGACGACATATGTATTTTAAGCTTGAGCTCTCAATTATCACATAGATAATAAGTTTAAAAACCATCTTATCTCTATTTATCACATAGTAAATAGAGACGATTACTCATGTAAGTGGGCTAATCTCTTATCTGTCTGACATACTTTCTCAATTATATATAGTGCACTAAGCATTAAGATGCATAAATGTTAAACAAAAAATTCATAGGCATTAATGATGAAAACACAAATTCATCAATTGTGAACACTTAGGGGAAATTATAATATTCAGTACATCAGCTTCTACGTAGTCCCAAAGATTTCACATGACCACAAAACACATCTCTAGGTATTGGATTTGTCATAGCATCTGCTACCATTATATGCGTAGACATGTACTGTAAGTTCACATCTTTTCTTGCAACTATATCTTTGACAAAATTATACTTGGTATCTATATGTTTGGTCTTGCCATGATATTTTGGATCTTTGGTATACGCTATGCTGCTTAGCTATCATAGTTAACCAACAATGAGTCTGTAGCATTCTCAATAACACCTAAATGATCTAAAAATCTCTTAAGCCAAACACCTTCTTATATAGCTGCTGATAATGCCACGAACTCAGCTTCCATCGTGGACAAGGCTATACACGTTTGTTTCTTACTGCTCCAACATATGGCTCCATTATTCAGTAAGAAAACAAATTCAGAGGTAAATTTCCTTTCATCTAAATCTTCTCCCCAATCAACATCAGAATAGCCTTCGAGTTGTAGATCATTTTCTTGATAACTCAATATATAGTCAATAGTTTCCTTTAGATACCTCAATATTCTCTTAATGGCTTTCCAATATGCTTGACCTGGATTGGATTGATATCTACTCACCATTCCAACTGCAAAACATATGTCAGGTTTTGTACACATCATAGCGTACATCAAGCTCCTAACAACACTAGCATAAGAAACATGTTGCATTTGTTCCTTCTCTTGTGGAGTCATTGGACACAATCTGTGGCTCAATTTTTCGCTTTTTGCAATAGGAGAATCTATGAGTTTACAATCTTGCATATGAAATCGTTCAATAACCCTATTTATGTATGTTTCTTGCGAAAGAGACAATGATCTTTTCGAACGATTTTTTAAAATCTTAACTCTAAGAATGTATGTAGCCCCACCCATGTCTTTCATCTCAAAATTGGAAGATAGCAAACTTTTGACAATATTAACAAACTTTTTATTGCTTCCGGCAATCAGTATATCATCAATATATAATGATATGATCACAAATTGATCTTTAGACCTTTTGATATATACACAATGAGTTGTAAAATCATATGCCGTTATGATATTATGAAAACGTATATACCATTGTATCGATGACTGCTTAAAGGCCATATATTGATCTCAATAGTTGACATACATTTTGTTCTTGGCCTTTCATAATGAAACCAACAAGTTGTTCCATATAAATTTCTTCGTCTAATTCTCCATTGAGAAAATTAGTCTTTACATCCATTTGATGTAACTCAAGATCCATACTTAATACTATTGTCAAAATAATGCAAATCGAGGTAAATCTCACGACATGAGAAAATGTTTTCTCATAATCAATTCTTTTTTGTTGATTATATTCATTTGCCACAAGGTGAGCCTTATGCCTTTCTATTGAGCCATCAACTTTACGCTTTATTTTGAGAACCCATTTGTTCCCAATGGCTTTGCGTCCTTTTGGAAGATCAGCCAGTTCCCAAACATGGTTTAACTTCATTGACTCCATCTTTTCTTCCATTGCATGCATCAATTTTTCCTTATTAAGGCAACATAGAGCCTCATTTACATTCATTGGCTCATCTTCACCTTGCGGAGCAATCATAAAAGTTTCCCCTTCAATGTTAAAACGTTAACGGGGAATACTTTTGCGACTTGTTTGCCGTACGGAAGATGGTACACTTTGCATATCATTCCCCATTATACTCCCACTCGGATTAGACAATGTTGATATCATGTTATCATGTGGTTGTAATTGAGAGTGAGTTGAATTAAATTCATCACTTCTCATGTTACTCCCACTTGGACGAACTCCACTAAATTCATTATTTGGATCCAAGTTTCAAATAGGGAGTAGTCCTCACTTATTTCGCCATTCTTAGGAAAATCATTCTCTAAGATTGTGACATCCCATGATTCAAACTCAGTTATACTTCTACTTTCTTGCTCACTTATAAACACATACCCTTTCGAGTGTTCAGAGTATTTTATGAAAATACTCTTTTTTTCTCTGGGACCCAATTTCCCAAACTTGTGAGAGAGTTCATGAGTATAGGCAGCATAACCCCATGGCTTAAGAAAACTTAAGTTCGGTTTTCTACCTGTCCATAACTCATAGGTAGTGAAAATAACTGATTTAGAAGACACTTGGTTAAGTATATAGGTAGCAGTTAACAACGCATCACTCAAAAAAGTGATAGGTAAGTTAACATGCGCCATCATGGATCTAACCATTTCCAGAAGGGTTCTGTTTCTTCTTTCTATAACACAATTTTGTTGAGGAGTATAAATAATAGACAACTGTTTTTCTATTCCTTTTTCTTCACATAACTTTCTGAACTCATTAGATAAATATTCACGACTTTGATCGGATCTCAATACTTTTATTTTCTTGTCTAATTGATTTTCTACCAAGTTCATAAACTTTTTGAAACAACTTAATGTTTCAAATTTATGAGAAATCAAATAGACATATCCGAATAGAGTATAATCATCTATAAATGTGATGAAATAAACAACCCCATGCCTTCCTCTCACATTCATTGGACCACAAACGTCAGAATGGATTAAATGCAAAGGAAATTCAGCTCTTTTCTATTTTCCAAATGGTTTTCTTGTTATTTTCCCTATTAGGCATTGCTCACATATATGCAAATCGACATTTTCAATGTTGTCTAACAAGCTCTCTTTAACTAGCCTATTCATACGTTGTTGGTCAATATGACCAAGTTTAGCATGCCACACATTCACATTATTATTGTATGAAGTAGAAGATGTGAAAATGGAATAACAAACATTGACATCACCACTCAACATTTGGTACAATAAAACCATCCAGAAAATAACCACAATCATAGTAGTTTCTATCCAAAACAAATCTACACCGCTATTATGGAAGTTCAAACTAAAACCAAGCTTAACAAATACCAAAATAGACACTAAATTTCGACGAATATCTGGAGCATATAAAACATCATGTAGGAACAAGGTGCGTCCACTATGCATGTTCAATTGGTAGGTGTCAATTCCTTTAACTTCAGCTTTTGAGTTATTTCTTACATAGATCCACTTAGTTCCAGTCGGAACCCGTCGAAATTCTATAAAGGATTCTCTATCCTTTGCTACATGGTCTGTTGCTCTTGAATCTACAGTCCACAAATGATTAGATTCAATTAAGAATACATAACTTGACACATATGCAAAGTTCCCAAAATTACAAGAGATGTTTACCTTCTTTGGCTCATGACAGTCATGAGCATAGTGACCCTTATGGTCATAGTTGAAATACTTCACCCTTGAAATTTTCTTCACACAAGAATGTTTTCCTCTCTTCACACGAGGACGTTTTTCTTTCTTGTGTTGGTTAATTCTTGGTTTCTTGCAAGAATAATTTGATCCCTTGCATTTCCACACATTGAACGAATGAATGCGCCTGTGCTTAGAGCTCGAAGCCCCTTCTGAGCTGAAAGCAACACAACAAATATCTATATCCCGCTTAAATGCCTTGAGGCGGTCCTCTACTAGCTCAAGGTGGCGCACAACATTCTCAAGATATTCCATAATATGGTTAAGAGCTTTTAGTGCTCTTATTTTTCAAGCACATATTGAATTTTCATATTCAATATTTCACTATTCTCGCCGTTCAATTTGTCTTCTTTGTTCAAATCAGCAATTATGTTCTTAATTGCTAAAGCCATTGATCTGAACATATCAGACATATATGCACGAATTATTAATGCCTATCATTTATGCATCTATTTTGCATAAAACCATCATATTAATGATTGATTTCAAATTAGGTTTCAGAATCAAGAGGTCACTGAGTTTCCAATCATCATCTAAAAATCCTAACTTGGAATTATCATTAATATAATTTTCTATGCAAAATAAGTTCAGTAAAGTCACTAAAACTTTCTTGAACTTCCCAACACGAATTGTAAATTAACATATTAATTTACAACAATAAATAACATTAAACTTTCAATAATTAATCATGTCCATTACACCAAGTAATATATTTAGAGGAAAAATATCAACATAGAAAGAGATATTTACACTTAAAACATCTCAAACTCATCTAAGAAATAAGTAGGGAAAGTCTTCTCTAATCTGTCAGTAAAATTCTCTAAGAAATCTGAAGACACATCAGCCAACCGCGGAAAAACTTTTGGAGTGTTCTCATGCCATCTTCAAGGCACATTCACTCTGTGCCATGTGACACTCAATCCAAGGGTTAAAGTTTTGGTTAACTCGATCCTATAATACTCTCTTACAAAAGCTACTGCAAGCCTCCTATAATCCGGGACCACATTGACCTCCCATAGGTAATCTAACACTGCTTTGCCATTCAAGTGGAAGAGTGTTCATTAAGGCCGGCACCTTCTCAAAATCCAGTATAAGATAACCACTCTAGATGATTTCTTGTATCATCTAATTAACCATGACCACGTGTGATACTACATCACCGTCATTCCACCGATAATTAGCTAACTATGTTATTAGCCTTTTAATTCTTTCCTTTTCTTTGTCCGTTCTCGGAAATGCAGGCATGCGCCGACGAAGCCGAACACTTCGGCTGCGTGTGGCGGTGCGTCTGGCGGCGTCCAGCGGCGAGCCACCACTCGAAATTCTCCTATCAATGAGCACTTCAACCTTAAACAATCAGAAACACACTTCAATCTACGGAAAAACAAAAAAACTAGGGGGAACAGTACAATGTCGGGATTTTTTTTGTCTTTTAATTGATCAACAGTGACATTTAACAAAAACACAATCAATTAAAACTTGTTTATAAACGTAAACAGTAATCGGGAAACATGATCGAGACGCTCTGATACCATTAATGGGAAAATTTGAGAAACGGGATCCCCAAAACAGCGATTCGACACAAAATCGAACCCTAAGAGAAACAACATAGCCGAAGCGAGGCCAGGAAAAATTTGAATCACCGATCCTAAGGCACATCACATAATCAAACGTACCTTGTTTCCACAGACTAAACATTGGTGTTGCAACACGAGGAAGAATCCACACTGTTCTTCAAAGGATAATCCTGTTTTGTTCTTTTGGGAGAAAACGGTATGTGAAGACGTCACTTTCAGAGAGAACGTAATCTCTTGTTCTCAAAATACGTAACTTCCTCCATGGGCCCTCAACACACGGGCCGGGCCTTTGGGCCCATCATGGGCGGACGGGCCAACTTAGGCCCATCAAAAGGAAAAATCCATCAGTTTCGAAAAAAATAAATGACTTGAAAAATAATTAATGGATGGACAATATTTTAATGATCAATAACAATTTATATCTACATATTTTTGTGCCCAATGAAAATATTGTTCGTTCAATCATTTTTGTAAGTGATACAAGTTATTGTTTGTAGACAAATATTTCTTATGAAATTTATTTTTCGTGAAATAAATAGGGTCTTAATAATATGAATAGTAAATGGTCATGTTGACGAATGGCCGAAGACACATTTTAAGCATACTACCACGAATCGTTCAAGGGCACCAATTGTGCAAAACACAAGGATAATTAGAGCATTGAAAGCTTGTAAATAGTCTTAATTGGTTGTTTAACAAATGCTCTTTGCACCATTGTTAACGTTATTCATTTACAAAGCAAATAGATATAGGCACATACTGGAGTACTATGTGGATTATATGCACAAACACAACAAATGGATAGCAAATACGAGAGAGAGAAATTGAGGCACAAAGTTTATCCCGATTCATCCTTGAACAAGGGTTTCATCCAATAGATGATTCTATTATAATTAATAAATCCTCACCTTTGTCTTACAACTTTCAATTACAAGAAAAAGAGATTATATATATTCAGTAGCTATTTATGACTTCAATCTCAAATTACTGATAAATTATAGGCCTAAACTATAAAAGTCTTCTAGTATCTCGAGGTTGCCACCCCTAAGATCTTCGCTGACACGGCCCTTGTGCTTCCTATCAATGAGGAGTATGAATCACACCCGATAAGTTAGTACATTGAGAGAGTCTAGTGGGAGACGTCTAGAACATCCACAAAGATTACATTATGGTCTCAAAGGATGCTTTTGGGAAAGACTTTTCCAAAGCCCCTTGGGCCAAATCGAGGGTGTTCGGCAAAAAAATGTTAAACCCCTTTTCCCAAATGTAAGCTTTCAAGGCTGAAAGCCCAAGGCAGCTTATGAATTGTCTTGGGCTTTCTTAGCATGCTGAGTGTTGGGTTAGGAAAAAAAATTCTTTTGAAATTATCCTCATTAACTTTTTATTTTTCGGGTTTTGCCCTTGATGACTGTTCATCTTATTCTTCTCCATTGAATAAGATCGGCATGACTATGTGTGGTTGCTGGCCAAGGGTAGTGTTAAATTAATGTCTTGAGTTTAAATTCAAATAACGATTTGTTAAACCGAATTTGTTGATAAAGATTTCCTAAGTAATAGAAAATTTTTCTTGGACTCTTGAAGATTTACAAAAGAAGAAATAATAGAATAAAGAAAAAAAAAGGGGAGTAAAGTTTCATCTTTTATTTACGGAAGCCTGCAAAAGCCGAAAGATGATGTCTTGACTTTTGGGCACTCACAATGTAAACTCTAAAAAAGAAGCCTCTGCAACGTCTCTCTCCCATGTGAAGCTAAAAGGAGGTGGGCCCAAGGTCAAACTTTTGACCTTGGGCACACATATAAATATAAAGCAACGTGTCTAGGAGGTGAGCGGCTGAAACCCTACATGAGAAAATAGGAGCCGCACAACGTCAAGCTGAAGAGGAGCCACCCACGTGATCAAGAAAGAAGAACGCAAATCCGTACGTAAGCGAACCAGGCGTAAGTAGCTCGTTATACTTTGAACTTAAACGTTCAGTAATTTTGTGTCATGAATTTTACGCTCAAGAGAGTTGTTTATTTATAAATACTTTGAGTTTGGGGTTAAATCTAGATGTGGGAAACACTCGAGCGTGTGAGTGATTGTAAACTCTAATTCTCCGATTATAGTAGATTATTTGTTGCTGGCTCCCCGTGAATTTCTGGACCGAACCACGTAAATTTCTAGTATCCTTATTATTTATCATTTATTTCTCTGGTGATTTTGCGTTGACGTAAATTGTAAAATCCCATCGTTTCCGCATATTATATTCTAACAATTGGTATTGGAGCTTGGGATTGGATTTTTTTATTGTGATTTGGAGCTTTTGCTTGTCTGATTATTATCTCGAAATTCTGTTATTGCAATTGTATCTGAGAGGAAATCTGAAATTGAGAAATTTAACAGGAACAACAACTTTGTGTTATGGAGCATCAAGATGCGAACATTATTGACAACTCAAGGTTTGGCAAAGGCACTAAATGGTGAAAATGAGTTGCCTATTATAATGAAAGCCTCAAAGGGGGTAGAGCTAATGAACAGAGCAAATAGCACAATCCTGTTAAATTTGTCGAATGAGATTTTAATAGAGGTTGCTGAGGAGAAGGATGCCGCAACATTATGGGCAAAACTTCAAGCACTCTGTGAAGAAAAATTTGAACAATCGCTTGTATATGTTGAAGAAGATGTTTCAATTTAGATATACTTAAAGTATGTTTATCAGAACCCACCTTAATGAATTTAATAAACTCATGATGGATCTTATTGACACCTAAATTTTGGCGACCCATTTATTCATTTATCACATTAAAAATTAGGGATTAATTTTAACTCCTAAAAAATATTAGTTAATTAATTAATTGTATAGTATATAGATTTAGGTGCATTTGCATTTTTTGCATTTATTGGACCGGTGGTTGATGGGTTTAAATTAGTGGTTCTGTTCTTTAAATTGACAGGCCAGACTAAACCTATGAAGTGAGCAAATTGGCCCAAGCCCTTTTTTTATGATAGGAAATTATCTTGTAAAAATAAGAATTTGAAATTTTCTGAGATCTTATGGAATTTTTCAGATAGAGTAAGTGGAAAAACGAGTATTGGGTTCGGTAAAACGAATATTGCATTTGGAAAAAGAAAATTTGTGGATACCGATTTGAAAAGATTAAAAACCCTAATTCGCGGCCTATAAATAGGTTAAAACATATAGGGTTCGGGGGGCCACACATTGAATATACGGCCGCACAAGGGGTCTTTTCTTTTCATCACTTCGTAGGGGTTTTATTT
Source organism: Eucalyptus grandis (assembly GCF_016545825.1). NCBI lineage: Eukaryota > Viridiplantae > Streptophyta > Magnoliopsida > Myrtales > Myrtaceae > Eucalyptus > Eucalyptus grandis. The sequence goes on along the minus strand of NC_052619.1, from coordinate 23,147,524 downwards.
TCTTTGGGGGACTTCTTTTTTATCACTTCATAAGAGGAAGGCCACATGGTGGAGATACATGACCATGTATTAGGTTGCATCTCACGTTGCTAGCCTAGGCGCCTTCATCAGAACGTTCTTGATTGGCGTGCGCCTTCACTTTGCAAGAGACAATCCCGAGAGAGAGGAGGGCATGAAGCACTGAGACGCCATGAGTGAGTGGAGGAATAAAAAATAAGGAATTAAAGAGGAATTGTGAGTGGTGATTTGTGGAGATTAATTCACGCAATTCTCACATCTCGGACGCTGCTTTTCCGAGACCAACATCAAAGGGTGCGAATGGTAACGTTTCTATTCTTTTTTTGTTCCAAGGAACAGAAACAAAAAAAAAGTGTTTCCGTTCCGGGAATGGTTTTTGAACAAAAGAACGTGTTTGGTAACGTTTGTTCCGGGAATAAAATTGAGTAGAAACACGTTTGGTTAAATTTTTTTCTTTTTTTTTTTCTTTTAATTTTTTAATATTTTTATTTTATTTTCCATTTTTCCTTTCTTTTTATTTCTTTCTTTTTCGGCCGATCGCCGGTCCCAGGCGAGGCCGAGCCTTGCCGTGGTTGGGCGTGGCTCGGCCTCGCCCCGATCTGGGCGAGCCCGAGCTTGCCTGGGCAAGGCGAGGCTCGCGCGAGGCCGAGCCTCGCCGCCCGCCGTTGGAGCCGAGCACTTGTGCCCCGAAGCTCGCAGCTCGACGCCGCCCGCCGTTAGAGTCGAGCACCCGCGCCCCGAAGCCCACAGCTCAACGCCGTCCCGAAGCCCGCAGCTCGACGCCGTCCCGATCTCGAAGCCTCTAGTGCCGCACCGCCGTCGCACCGTCCTCCGGAGCCCCTCGCCGGAACCCTAGCCAAAGATCTCCTCGAGCGAGGCCGAGCCTCGCCTTGGCTGGGTTAGCTCGGGCTCGCCTGGTCCGGTGAGGTCGAGCTCGGCCTCGCCGGGCCGCGAGGCTCTCGCGAGGTCGCCGATCCTCGACGGCGTCGCCGGCCCTCGACGCGGCCGGTCGCCGGCCATGGCCGAGGCCGGCGATCGGTGAAAGAAAAAGAAGAAAAAAAGAAGAAGAAAAGAAGAAGAGAAGAAGAAGAGAGAGAAGAGAAACGTTTCTTCATTTTTGTTTCGGAACAAGAAACAACAATTTGTTGTTTCTTTTTTTGTTCTTATTTTGTTTCTGAACAAAAAAACAAAAAAGAACGAAACGCAACCAAACGCGTTTTGTTCATTTTTGTTCCCGAACAAAATCCGTACGAAGTGTTTGGAAACCCTTCTTTGGAGCGTTTCCATGCACGCCCAAAGAAGCCCGAGTCCTCGCCACTCCGCGGCTTTCTGGTGTTTCATCCAGCGATTCCAGCGGCCGCCGCATCGGTTCCAGCATCACTACCGCGAGCGTCGACAGCTTGCTTTCCACTGAGACAACACAGTCGTTGTTTCCTTGACGTGGTGCTCGCCTCGCTGCAGTGACAATATTGTTGCTCTATCCCGGTGACACCGACGCTACGGCACTGAGACCACACGTCGATCTGATTGTCCAGTTGTTGCCTTGTTGACGCCGTCCCTGCCTTGCTGATCTGTTCCGAACCGAGAAGGCCCTGCACCACTTACTAGCCCCGACTTTCCATGATCGAGCACCACCGTTTGATCCACTGTCCTTCAATCACGAGCCATCGCCATGATCCCATGAATCGCTTTAGATTCATGCCTCCAATTCAAGTTTTTTTTTTTTTCTCTCAACTACCCATTAACCAGAATAAAACTTTTAGGGGGAGGCCACGTTGAGGGGGCTTCATAGAATACACATACGGCCACATTGAGAGACACGTGAGAAATAGAGAGAGAAGCAAGAAGGAGAGGTCACGGCCAAATCTCGTCGACCCCCTTGCTCCCTCTCTTTGCGTGGCCGAGAATCCCCTTGGTGAGACGTGATCCTCGAAGGCAAAGCGGCCGTCCTCTCCGTTTTTGCATGCAGGGCCGAGTCATCACTTGTAATCTGTGAACACCGCCGCGATCATTGGTCATCCCCATCATCATCCAATCTCGTTGTTTGCGGATTCTGATTTGGAAAACCTTATCCGCACGATATTGAGAGCTAGGTAAGATTCTTGATTAATTCAATTTTCTCACATTTTATTGCCTAATCATGGGATTGCAACCTTGTTTGAATATTTGTTCGTTATCGTCATACCCAAAATTTTTTTAATCCCCATGAATGATGAAATCTTCCTAGTTTTATAATGTGCATATGATTGATAGTTCGATTTTCGTGCCTGAAATCCGACTCGCAATTGCATGAAAAATCGTCAATCAAATCTCACGCTTGAGATTTGATTCACGATTTTATTTAAAATTGACCAATCCGATCCCATGCGCAAGATATGATTCGTCAATTTATGATCTTATCTTGCTTGATTTGCTGTCGTGTCATTTGATCGATTTTGCTTTCATAAAAGAAAATCTAAAAAATCTGAAATAGATTAAGTTCTTTCTTGTTTTAGGGTTATCTTGCATACTTAGAATAGGAAATTTATTTCGAATTTTTTAAAATGAAAAAAAAATGAACTTAGGATGCTAGTTTTTTTTAGATTGCATGTTTGATCATGTGTCAATTTTAATTTCGAATTTCAAAAAAAGGAAAAAAGAAAAATTAGAATTAGGATATTCTTTGCACGTTATTGCATGTTAGGATAAGATTGCGTTTAAAAAAAAAATAATTATAGGTTTAGATAATTTCTCTTAGATAGATTCCATTTTAGGATTACTTAATTAAGATAATGTTCTAGTTTAAATAGTTTAAATTAGGATTTGGCTTAACCTAATTCCTAATTCAAATTGAATAGAATCTTAACCTAGCTAGATAATCCTTGTATTTTTCTAATTTCGAATTTCATGGAAGATACAAAATTGCCTTGGAATAAATCAATTTCATTCTTTAGAATATACTGCATTTTATTTATGTCATATAGCTTAGGTCATATTGCCATGCCATATCATTCCATGTTAGATTAGTAGCATGCATTGTATAAAGCATGATTCCATTAAATAAGTGAAAACAAAAAAAAAATTGCGTGTTAATTAGAAATCATATCTAGGACTATTGATGTGAATTCTAATCTAACATTGTAGATGCTTTCGTGGTTGTGAGGTAAGTCTTGTGATTTATTCATTGCTTTTCTTGGATGTTAAATTTGTGGTTTGCGCACTTACATGATCACCTCACATATTAGGAAAAGTAAATTAAAATCAATTTAAGCTGCTTGCCAAACATTTTTTTCAAAATAAAAGAGAAATGTAACAAAAGGGCGTTATAACCAAGTCCCCGAGCTCACAATTTCTGGTTCGTAAGAGTAAAGTAAATCTCCCGTTACTTTACTTGGGTTTCTAATCGACTCACCAAAAATAGATTAGCGAAAAAATCATTTGCATGTTAAAAATTTGAACTTAAGTTGCAAATTAGTATGAGCTTGGGAGAGCCCGAGTTAAGTCTAGGCTTAACAATCCATTAGCCAAACCCTAGGTGGTTCACACCTGAAAATTTGATCGCGATAAATCTGAAGAATGTCGATAAAATATTTGATGATGAAGCACATGGCATGATGTTGTTAACCTCTTTACCAGAATCATGGGAGCACTTTACTAATTCACTGTTGCAGGGGTATACTGCAATTACCTTAGAAGAGGTGAAGTCCGACTTATTCTCTAAAGAGTGGCAGGGAAAGTTGCGTGATGATGGTCTGGCGCAGGGAGTAGCGCAAACATTAATGATTCGGGGTAAATAACAACATCGAGGGCCTAGTAGCAGCAGAGGTGAAAGTAGATCGAAATTATGCCATAGAAAATCCAAGGGATGAGTGAAGTGCTTTGAGTGTCACGAGGAGGGGCACATTGGGAGAGATTATCAAAAGCAGAAGAATAAAGCTGATAGGCAGAATGCCACAAGCAGTGTGGCAAATGTTGCCGAGGGGGAAGCAATAGTGATGCGGAAGCTGTTTTATGTGTGATTATTGCTTCGTTAGGAGATGAATGTGTGCTAGATTCGGGGTGTTCTTATCATATAACGCCTCATAAAAAATGGTTTACTACTTACCAGACTGCAAATAACAGTAGAGTTTTTTTGGGGAATAACGCAGTTTGTAAGGCTGTGGGGATAGGGACAATTTGAATTCGGATGCATGATGGGGTGGTGCGCATATTGACAGATGTGAGGCAAGTACTAGAGCTCAAGAATAACCTTATTTCTCTAGGGACACTTGATGATATCAGATGTAGGTACACTGGTGAAGGTGGAGTACTGAAGATCTCTTAAGGTGCCATGACAGTAATGAAGGGGAAGAAAGTGAATACTCTCTATCATCTACTGGGAGAGACCGTGACTGGAACCGCTACAATTTCATCAGGTGAGTCAGATTCTAACTTGACTCAATTATGGTATATGCGTTTAGGCCACATGAGTAACGCATGTATGACTATACTGAATGAAATGGATTGTTGAAGGGTCAAAAGACAGGGAAGTTAGACTTATGTGAGTATTGTATCTTTGGAAAGCAGCACCAAGTTAAGTTTACTACAGTTGTTCATTCAACCAAACGAGCAATTGAATATATTCATTCAAATGTCTAGGGCTCGTCTTCGGTTCCTTCGAAAGGAGGTGCTTGATATATGCTGACATTTATCGACGACTATTCGAGGAAAGTATGTGTATACTTTCTGAAGCACAAATATGATGTGTTTGATCGGTTCAAGAAATTTAAAGCATTGATTGAGAAGCAGCCAGATAAACAAATCAAGTGCCTAAAAACCGATAATGGCATGGAGTTATGTGGTAAAGATTTTACCGAATTTTACAAGAAAAAAATATTGTGAGACACCGCACAGTTTTTGGGACACCACAGCAGAATGATGTGGTAAAATGGAAGAACAGAACTTTGCTGATGCATGCTTTCGCATGCAGGACTTAACAATGAATTTTGGACCGAAGTAGTGAGCATGGTATGTTACCTAGTTAATCGATCTTTATCATCTGCTATAGAGTAGAAGACTCTTGAGGAAGTATAATCGAAGAAACTTGTTGATAATTCAAGATTACGTATATTCGGATGTCCTGCGTATGTTCATGCGAGTGATGGTAAACTTGAGCCGAGGGTGAAAAAGTGCATATTCTTGGGTTATGCACATAGGGTGAAAGGTTACCGACTGTGGTGCACCGATCCTAGATCACCCAATTTTCTAATTAGTAGAGATGTGATCTTCAACGAGACCACAATGCTTCAACAGAGGAGTTCTGAGACACAACCAGCAGAAAAGATAGATCATGGTGTCATTAGTGAGGTGGAGCTTCAGGTGGAGACTCTGGAGACCTCAAAGGTAACATAAGTTAAGATTGCAGATGAAGTCACAATTCCTGAAGTTAGTGATAATGGACAATTAGCATAACTGCAGCACACTATAGCCGCAAATAAACAAATAATGCAAATTAAATCACCGGTACGTTATGGTTATACAGATATTGTTTATGCATTGACTGTTGGTGATGAGGTGGAGACAGATGGGTTTTCGTCTTATTCTGAGGTGATGGCTAGTTTGAAATCATCGCAGTGGTTAGGGGCTATGAGTGAAGAGATGTAATTATTTCATCGAAATCAGATATGGGAGCTGGTCAAAGTTCCCAAGAGCTAAAAGATTGTCAGAAGTAAATGGGTCTTTAAACGGAAAGAGGGCATTCCTAGTGTCGAGGTAGCGACGTATAAGGCGAGAATTGTGGCGAAGGGATATATATATAGCGTGAGGGAATTGACTACAATGAGGTGTTCTCTCATGTGGTAAGACATACTTCTATTCGTGTTTTACTTGTCTTATTTGTTTCGCAGGATCTCGAGTAAAAGCAGCTAGATGTAAAGATTGCGTTTCTTCATGGTAAATTGGAGGAATATATTTACATAAGGCAACCAGAGGGATTTACTATTTCAGGTAAGAAATATTATGTTTGCTTGTTGAAAAAATCTCTGTATGAGCTAAAACATCTCCTAAGAATGGTACAAACGTTTTGATACTTTCATGACTAGTTAAGATTACACAAAAAGTTAGTGTAATAGCTGTGTCTACTTTAGGAGATTGAAGAATAGTTCTTTGATTTATCTACTTTTATATGTTGATGATATACTAATAGCAACTAAAAATATATTTGATATTAATGTGCTAAAGAGGCGGTTAAATGTTAAATTTGAGATGAAAGATTTAGGTGTTGCAAATAAAATTTTGGATGTGGAGATTTTGTGTGACAGGGCTGCATGAGTTTTACGTCTATCTCAAAAGAAATATATTGAGAAGATCGTGGCATGTTTTAATATGCAGTCGGCAAAATCTGTAAGTACATCTTTAGCGAAGCACTTTAAACTTTCAAATAAATTATCACCGCAGACTAAGGAGAAGGAAGAGCATATGTCTCATGTTCGTTATTCTAGTATCGTGGGCAGTATTATATATGTTATGGTGTGTACTAGGCCTGATATTTCACAAGCTGTGAGCATGGTTAATCTCTATATGAAGCGTTCTGGTAAAGCTCATTAGGAAGCTGTGAAGTAGATCCTCAGATATTTGAAGGGGACAATAGATGTGAGTATAGTGTTTTGAAGGGATACTGATGGCAGTAAGACCATCGGTTTTATGGATTCAGATTACACTGGTAACTTGGATGATTGTAGGCCTTTAGGAGGATATGTGTTTATGCTAGCGAGTGGTGAAATTAGTTGAAAAGCATCCATACGAGATCACATTGCCTTGTCTTTGACTGAGGCAAAGTACATGACACTAACCTTTGTAGCAAAAGAGGCGATATGGTTACAATGTTTGCTCTCGGACTTTGGGTTTGAATAGAAAATTGTGGATGTACATTGTGATAGCCAATGTGCGATATATTTGACATATATTTCAGTTTATCATGAGCGAACAAAGCATATCAATATCAGGTACCACTTTATTCAAGATGTCTTAGCTAAGGATAATGTTATTATAAAAAAGATTGTTACGGCAAATAACCCAGCAAATATGATGACTAAGTTTGTTCTTTTAGTGAAGCTCAAGCTCTGCTTGAGCTCTATTAGCGTCTGTGGAGAGTAAGCACCCGTTGGGGAGTCGGGAGAGCAACATGGACAATGAACACTATAAATTGGCTTCAAACATCAACCCAAGGTTGAGAATTGTTAAATTAATGTTTCGAGTTTGAATTCGGATAACGCTTTATTAAACCGAATTTATTGATAAAGATTTCCCAAGTAACAAAAGCTTCGCTGGACTCTTGAAGATTTACAAAAGAAGAAATAATAGAATAAAGTAAAAAAGGGAAGCAAAGTTTCTTCTTTTATTTATGAAAGCCTGCAGAAGCCGAAAGATGATTTCCTTGTGGGGCCCAAAAGTCAAGACTTTGACTTTTGGGCACTCACAATATAAACTCTACGAAAGAAGCCTCTACATCATCTCTCTCCCACGTGAAGCCAAAAGGAGGTGGGGCTACGGGCAAACTTTTGACCTGTGACCAGATTTTGATCTAGGTTGCCGCAATCGTCGCCGGAGGGTCACTTGATCCAGATTGAGCGGCCCTAGTGACCTTTGCAGGGAGGTCACAACGTGACGGGTTGCACTATCCTCTAGCAAGAGTTGTGCGACCTTTGCCGGATTGCTTGCCCTTCATCAGACCACCTACCCTTTGTCGACAATTGCATACTCTTCGTTAGTGACCACCTGCCCTAGGCCAACCAACTCTTTTTTATTTTTTATTTTTTTTTCTTTTTTTAATAACAAAAGTATTTTGCAAATATAATTTCTCCAAGCACTATTGTACTCAAATGTATTTCATATTAAATTTTTACAATATAATTTATCAAATATAATTTGCATTTTGAAAAATTTATTTAATTCCACGACTTTTGCATTTCCTCAAAGACTTCCCTCAAGAGTCTTCTCAAATGCGCCCAAAGTGATCCCTCGATAATGGCTGTCAATTTTGGTCGGTCTCTTTTCAGCATCCTGCGTGCTATTCGTTCGATGCCTCCGGTAATGTTTTCACTTTGTCTGATGAAAGAACCAACTCCCCGAATTTTCCTTTTGTCTTTTTGGCAAGGAGAGGGAGAGAAGCTTCCGCGTAAGAGCTCACAAAGAGAAATTCCCAACATCTGTGGGTGAAAATCATGATCTCAAAGGTCATGGTTTTGCCAGAGAAAATCTCGGATAATGACGACACGGGAGAGAAAACAGCTGCGAGATCGACTTTACCCTTAACATGTGGCTGACTGTCTCCTGCCTTCAGATAGGGGGATCGAGTGCCTCGAGAACTCTTTGTTGCCCGTTTATACATGGTAGACATTGTTATGAAAACTATAGTGGGGTACCAAGGGAGGAAGATCCCGGGATTTGTGACCCTCCGCCATGTGCCAAATGGCGACTGGTAAATCGGCCTGCTAATATTTTACGTACGTGAAAAAAATTGGACAAGAGAATACACTAAGTGGCAACGACGATGGAAGAGGTGCATCATGGTGATGCCTGAGTGGCGGGGAAAGAGAGAGAGAGGGGCTTCCACGAAATTGGTGGAGAAGGGTAAAAATGAAATAGGAAAGAAAAAGCGGAAGAAGAAAAGTGAAATGATGAACAAACCAGAGGCGGCCGCCAGCCGATGGCGGCTTAAATTTATCTGGGTTAGCATCTTAAATTTATCCAACTTAAAGTGATTGACAACTCACCACATTTCCCTTTTTTTTTTTTTCTCTTTTTCTCTTTGTACCTTTTCTTTTTTGTTTCCCTTTCTCCCTTTCCATATTTCTGCCATCTCTCTCTCTCGCGCTGGATGCGTGCCTTCGTTCAGCAAGAGAGGTATCTAGTTTTCCCTTCCTTTACGATAATACATCGTCTTAGAACCACCGATGGTGGGCTTAGAATTTTTTCTTCAATAGGAAAGCTGAACTATTTTCATTTGCTAACCCATCTGCAAATGAGTTCTTAAGTGGAAAAAAGCATAAAAAAATCGCAAGTCTATTACGTTTATACCAATTGACTCTTAAACATTTTAATTGTGTTGATAAATTATAAATATTTTCATCCAATTGAGTCCATTGGGCTGATTTTGATTGAAAATGGATGCTGGTCATTTTACATGACTTGGTAAGTGCCGACGTTAATGTTTTTAAAATATTTTAATATTTTTTAATCTTTTATTTGTTTTTAGCTTTTTCCTTTTTCATTTTATTTCATTTTATTGAGGGCCGACTAGGGTTAGGGTTGCCAGTTCACCCTCGCTGGCTCTGGCGAGGGTTCACAACGCCACTAGCAACTGCTATTAGCCCTCAATAAAATAAATAAATAAATAAAAGAAAAAATTTAAAATTTTTAAAAAAATTAATATAAAAACGTCATCATCGGTTCGACCACGCCATGTAGGACAAGCGTTATTCACATCAATTATTTTTTACTAAAATAAATTAGATGGATTCAATTGGCAAAATATAAAAAAGGTTTAAGACTCAATTGGCACAATTGAAAAATTTAAGACTAAATTAGAATATGTGTAATAAGTTTATGATTTTTTGGGTACTTTTCCCATTCTTAAGCTATAACTTTTGTATATTCTTGATTTTCGTATTTTATTCTTGTTTGAGTCGAGAGCGGGTCACAATTCTTGCACACGACAATGAAATAGAAAGGGATGATGGGAATATTAAAAAAAAAATAACCATAGCATACTCTGACAATGTAATAAAGAATTTTTGTGCAAACAGTATTGTACACCATTGATTTGAGGGAATGGGTAATTATAATCATCAAATTAAGGGTGAATAAGGCCGTTTGTGTAAAATTTCATTTGCACTGGCGGTGTATAATCTATTTATCCATATTAAGATTACCTGAAGGATCCGGTAAAATTCAAATCTGATATGAGTTGGAGAGCATAATTAAACAAAAACGAGAGCCTACGGATCAAAAACCTAGTATTCGTTTTTCTTTTTCAATTTAAGCATCTAAACTGTTATATTGGTTGTAATGTAGACCTTGATACAAATGATCCATAAACTTTAGGCTAATGTGCAATGCCATCTCTCAACTTTTAATTTGTTCGATACAACCCTTTAATTTTAGCTCGATGTGTAATGTGATACCAGTATATGAACTTTTGATACATCTTCAATTTAGTCTTTTGTGTATATGAAAATATTTAATATTGCCATTCCATTCAGTCAAGTTCAGGAACGACATATAGTTTAGGAACTAAATTGAACATGTATAAAAAACTTTAAAATATATTGAATAAATTAAAATTTTATGGACTACATTGCACGTTGTGTTGAAGTTTATGAACCATTTGTGTAATTATCTCTTTGTGTAACTTGGGCTTTTATAGATATATAAGAACATAATTTGCTATCTGAAATGTGTTGGAGATTAAAGTCTATGAAATAATAGGTTCGATTAGCACATCATGAGCGTGTATAAACAAAACTTTGGATATTATAAATCTTTTTCACTTTTAGGAACAATGAAGCAAATACTCTTTCTTCAAATTAGTTTGGAGTAAATTTGTTATAAGTATATTAATTTGGATTTTCGATGGTAAAAAATTAATTTAATGTAAGTTTGTCACAAGTTTACTAATTTGAAATTTTTCATAATATTAACCATATGTTTTTTGGTACAATTATAGATAGAATATATATGCAACTAGCGTCGAGATTCTTTTGGTTTTATTGGCGAGTATGAGAACGTACATAGTAGGAATCAATTATTATATCGGGAATATTGGTTAAGCGGTTGACCTCATAGTCCAGGATGGTTCAACCAAAAAGTTAACTTTGAAAGCGACAAGTTCAAAAAAAAAAAAAAAAAAACCATGGATGTAGATATTATCTTAAACTCCCATGCCACACAGTACTTGCAAGCAGTATACAGACTTCAATATAAAGAACTGAAACGACACCATTTAAAAGATTAGCACCCGCATTCCCATTCGAGCAATGCATTGGACCTCAAATTTGACTCCTCGTCCGTGCATCTATCCAACCCTTTTTTTCACGCATTCTCCTCTCTATATCTCCCTCTCTCTCTTCTTTTCTTTTTTGTTTTCTGTTTCGCTTCAAACACAAGAACACGCTTCATCATGTTACTTCCCTCCGAAGCTACGCCATCATCTGGTTGAACTCCTGAAAATCAAGAACTCCATTCCCATCAGTGTCGTAGACCCTTATCATGTTCTCGCACTCCTCGTACGACTTTGCGTCCCCTAGACGCCGCAGCATCGTCTGCAACCCTCTGGGGGTGATGCTCCCGGACCCCTTCTCGTCCTCGAACATCTCAAAGGCCCGCCTCAGGTCATCATCGCCGTCCGTCTTCATCAGCTTCAGGAAGTCACTGAAGTCGATCAAGAGGTCGCCGTCAGTGTCGAGCTCCTCGATGACGCTCTGGGCGTCCTCCTGCGACATATACTCGCCGACGGACCCAAAGTACGCCCGGAGCTCGAGGGCGGAGATTTTGCCGTCCCCATCGGTGTCGAAGCGGCAGAAGACTTCCTGGAGCTCTTGCTCTCTGTTGGGGGAGATGGTACGTTTGAGGTTAGGAGCGGGGAGAGTGGAGGTTGGAGAAGACGGAGTGCTCAAGTTGGAGGAAGATGACTTGGATTGAGAACTCCGTCGTGGGAAGGTCAGCCGAAGGCTCTTGTTGAGCCACTTGAATGGTTTTGGCGACGGTGCCGATCCGTCGTTAGCCATGACCGAACGGGGCCAAACGGAGACTTTTCTTTATCCTTGAAAAAAGAAGAGTCGTACAGTTGTGAGAGAGAGGTTGCCTTGGAATGATCGTGGAAAAGGTTTGGCACGAAGCAGGCAATGTATGAAGTTGCTGTGAAGTTGCAGGGAGGGATGGGGGAGAAGATAAAGAGCGGGTCTCGGTATCAGAAAATTAATTATTCGTATAAGGAAACTGCATGGCAACTTCGTTCGGGTCCCAACACACAAGAAAAATGTCCTCAAAATTCTTTAATAGTGGTGGGTCGCATGGTACACTCTTCCTTTTTTCTTTAGGTTAATTAATCTCCCAGCATTACATCGCACACAAATTAAAAAGAGCTCGAGCGTGCACCGACGGTGTTAAAACAAGTTTCAAGAAGCGGCCATATACATCATGATTTGATCAAGTTTGTAACCAATATTTGTAAAATCGCTTACTTGAAATTTTTGTTATACTGGCCGTGCATGCGCCATTTCTCTTTTGGGTATACCTCCGTTTGTCGTTGTCGTGACCTCCCTTTCGTTGCCCTCATTGCGTAGGCACCAGTGGAGGCTAATGGCTCATTAAGTCTATTAGGCTTAGTCCGGGCTCTCCCAAGCCCATCAATTCACAACTTATGGTCCGAGTTTTTTAACCTGTAAGTTGATTTTAAATAGGAATCGCCACTAATTGATTTAAAATGGGTCAATTAGAAACTCAAGAAAAATATTCGAAGAAATATTTCACTCTTACGCAATCAAAGAAACTAGAATCGGGAACTTGATTACGCTAATTAGTTACTAATGCCTTTTCAGTACCTAATCTTGTTTAAATCCTAAGACTTTTTGGATTTTCAAGGATTTTTCCATGCATTTGTGGAGAAAAACACATTTTATTTTATTTTTCTATTTTTTTAACAAAAAAATCATTTTGGGATTTTTGATCCTTTTTTTCAAAATATAAATTAATTTTGACTTTTTCTGATTTTTTTATAGAAAAAGTAAAATATTTTTGGATTTTTTTTTAAAAAATAGATTATCTTTATTATTTTTATTATTATAATAATAATATAATATTATATAAAAATGACTTGGGTCAGATTCCTGGTTGGGACCGACTTGGATCGTTAAAACTAGTGGCTCAGGTTGGGCCTAAAGTATGGGCCCGACTTGGTATACCCTTTTTTAAAAAACAAGCCTGAATAAATCAAGCCCATTTTCATTAAAGGAAAAGCCTGGCCTAGGAATTCGCTAGCCTAGACCCAGCCCATGCATTTGGCCCGAATCGTCCAAAACCCTACCCGGTTGAAGTCTTGCACTTGATTCGGCTCTTGACTTGGGACGAAGTTGCCGCTAGCTTCCTCCTTCTCCACCTTAGCCCTAATGGGTATGGTAGGGACGTCACCGGGCAGCGCCGATGACAACGATGGCGGGACATAGCAGCAGTAGTGAGCTGCTCGATTGTGCCGAGCTACCACGGTGGTGGCGGAGGAGGAAGGTCGAACTCATCATGACGTGACCACAGTGAGCAACATTGGTGCCACGAGACCTACATACATGCGTCACGGTCCGTGAATCCTTTCGTACTCGTGACACTTGTGAGTGGTGCGTAGGGTTATCAAGTGAAAAGTAGGGAGGCAGAGGGGACGAACACAACTGGTCTGTGGGAGTGACGTTAGGACGGTTGGTGCTAGGAGTTCTAGGATATAATGATTATATTACTTAGGAGCTTTGAAGGTGGGGTTGGCCTCTCGTGCACAAACTAGTCGAGAGCTAATGTCGCTTTCCTAACAAGACCATGGCAGGCCGAAACCAGTTGTTGAGCCTAAAGAGATCTACTATCTCACTCAATGAACTAGACACCTGAGCGAAGTTGGGCATGGTATGATCTCGTACATAGAAGCTATTCACCGTATTATTCGCTGGAACAGCTATAGAAAGAAGGCTGGCTTGGCAAATTCCTTTCGCCAAGCGCCGCACAGGTCATTCCGCGGCCAAGGAAACTTCGGCCTATGAAACATGATATCAGAGCAGGAATCCCTTCAATAAGTGGGTGAGTCGGAGAATTGGACTCCGCTCCAATGTGGGTTAAACTAAGAAGTACTAGCAATCTACTCAGTCTTACGAGGGTGGAGAGTGAATCACCGGGGCAAAAAGTGCTCGGACAAAGCGTGGCTCTCTAAAGCTCCTAGGATGACAATGGGGGTACTAGGAAGAGTCAATTCCTTGCCGAGCAGATAAAGAGTTAGAGAAGAATTGAATCCTCGCTGAATAGGGATAATGTTTCTGAATCGATCGGTGAATTTCAAGAAGAGGTCTATTGCCACATTTTCAACAAGGAAAGAACTTCCATTGGGTCTACTAGGGTCAAGATGCTAGTAGGCAAAAATGGTGCTGCCAAAAGATGCAGTTGGGGAAAAATGCGACACTTGCCAAAAAAAGTACAGATGACCGAGAAGGGCCCGAATAGCTGAGATCAAAAGAGGCTACCAATGGAGCAAAACCTATTTTGTTGGGCAAGCATGACCATTCGATATGAAATCCCAAAAGTGGCATATCAATGGTTAAGGGATGCAAGGAAGCGACAAAACAAATCACAACGAGGGCGTTGCGAAATTGAGTGGGGGAGAATGTCACGGTTCGTGAATCCTCCCGTACTCGTGACACTTGTGAGCAGTGCTTAGAGTTATCGAGTGAAGAGTGAGGAGGTAGATGGGACGAACACAATTGGTCCGTAGAAGTAGCATTAGGATAGTTTGTGCTAAGAGTTCTAGGATAGAATGATTATATCACTTAGGAGCTTTGAAGGCAAGGTTGGCATCCCATGCACAAACTAGTTGAGAGCTTATGCCGCTCTCCTGATTAGGCCATGACAGGCCAAAACCAGCTATTGAACCTAAAGAGATACGCTATCTCACTCGATGGACTCAATGCTCGAGTGAAGCTGGGTGTGGTATAATCTCGTACAGAGAAGCTATTCACTATATTGTTTGTTGGAATAGCTATAGAAGGAAAGCTAGCCTGGCAAATTCCGCTCATCAAGCGCTGCACAGGTCATTCCGCAGCTAAGGAAACTGTTGGCTCATGACACATGGCAACAGGTGACGGTAAAGACGACAATTAGTAACAGCAGCTTGCGTTGATCTCCAAGCATGGGAACAGTAGCAAATCGCAACACTGTGGCAAGGTAGGCGACGTCGGGAGGTAGCACGACAGCATTAGCAAGCTACTCGTTAAGGGCGACATCGGGGGGTTGAACGACGGCAGCGTCAGGCGAGGCATTGTGTGTTATGGCGGGGCTTGATCCCACGGACCCTCCTCCCTCAAATCTAGCCCTCCGGACCTCCACTTTCCCCATATCTTGCACCAGAACTGCCTCTCCTTCTTCGACCGACCTCCCCTCCTTAGATCTCCGGTTGGCTCGCTCTCGGACCTCCCTTGATGTCTCTCGAGGGAAGCTCTCGGAGCTAGCTGCTTTGGATCTCTCCTCCTTTTTTCTGGCTTCCGTTGGAAGCCCTATTTATAGGCCAAGGGGGGGGAGGTCGACGGAGGCTTCAACAACCGGCCTTGGCACGCTGACCGGCCTTGGTGCGGCCGAACCGGAGTCTCCTCAGCTGCCCACCTGCGTACCTTGCTTCACATTGAAGGCGTGTCCCCATCTGCTGTCAGCCTACTCTCCTCTCTCTACCGTAGGTCATCCTCTTTACACATCGCCGGCCTCTACACTAGGGGTGTGCATGGTCCGGGCGGGCGGTTCCCGACCTAGAACTGGGAACCGCCCGCTAAAGACCGGTTCCGAAAAATCGGAACCGGATCCACCCATTTGTTGCGTGGATCCACCCGGGAACCGGACCGCCGGTTCGGTCCGGTTCCCGGGTAGATCCATGGAACCGATTTTGACGCCAAAAATTTTGGTTTTCAACAGCGAAACGATTTTGGTTTCCCGGACCACCGGTCCAGAAGTTTTGAGCTCTAAAATTCCAAGTTCCAATCTCCAAAAACTAAAACAATAATTAATAGACGAATAATAGACGAATTTCTTTTGCATTAGTCCTCCCTCTCAAGCTCATTATCCACCATGAATTCTTTCGAAAGAAAATAATGAAAACAATAATAAAATGAGCAAAGGGAAAGAAAAAAAGCAAAGAGAAAGAGATAGAACAAGGGACAGCGAGAACCAAGTTCCAACGAGGCTACTTCAATTATCTTTTGTGATGCGACGACACCTTTTGAGCTAGCCGACACTCCATTACCTTGTTCCTCACACCCCACACCACATCCACCACCTCCGCACATGCTCATGATCTCCCAATACGGCACACAACCCATGGAATCATCACTTCAGCCCATTCCTTTCCCCCGTCATTTCCCGATTCCATTCCATTCCACCGTGCCAAACTGAACATAATAGTCGACCAAAAAGCCTCTCGTGATCAGTGGCCACAGCCTCAAAACCCCCCAAAATCTTTCGGAGTTGCAACTCAAAACCAAACAGAGACCAAGCCAAAGCGATACGATAAAACTAAAGAACGGACCTTGATGTGAAGCGTGCCTCCGCCTAACTTCCTCCCGATGTTGCTGTGGAACTCCAACCAAGCGGTGTTTTCGTTGAAGCAAAGCTCCTTTCAACGCTAGAGAGCCGCTGGAGGGAGAAGCAAATCAACAGGGTACTACAATTGCAAGTCTTTCATTACTATACAAGGCCGTAGACAATTAAATCACCTGCACAAATGCGAAGGGGCGGACAACAATGGCAGATGAGCAACAGCGGCCGCGCCGGCGTTGAGGCTCAGGGAGGAATCAAAGACGAAGGGAGTCGGGACTGAACGTCGGCGAGGGGGGCGGACAACAGAGGCGGAGGAGTAGCGGTTGTGGCGAGTGGCGACCGGTGCGAGGGGGCGGACAGTGGCGGAGGAGGAGGAGTGGCGGCGGCGTGGATGCTTGGTGAGGAATCAAAGACGAGGAGAAGAGATTGAGGAAGAAACAGAGAGATAATCAAAGACTGAGGAAGAAATTGGAAGAGAATCAAGAGATGAGACGCAAATTAGGGCTTCGTACCTTGTTGAGTGACAGAAAAGGGGCTCGCCGGCTTGGTCGAGAGTTCTTGTAGAGGCGGAGGAGCAGCGGTTGTGGCGAGTGGTGACCGGCGCGAGGGGGGGACGGTGACGGAGGAGGAGCGGCGGCGGCGGGTGGATACTCGGGGTGGAACCGTGGAATCGAAGACGAAGAGAAGGAAAGGAACAGAGAGAATCGAAGGCTGAAGAAGAAGAAACGCAAATTAGGGCTTCGCGAATTAGGGGCGGGGGCTTCGCGACTTTTGTTTTTTTGTTTTTTTTTATATTATAAATAGTACTGGTCCGGTCCGGGTGGGCGGGCGGGCGGATCTACCCACGGAACCGGGAACCGGACCGGTTCCCACCGGTTCAACAATTGGACCCGGAACCGGACCCGGTTCCCTCAAGAACCGCCGGTTCCGGCGGTTCCGGTCCGGTTCCGGCGGTTCCGGTCCGGTTCCGGGCGGTCCGGCGGTTCCCGGGTCCAATGCACACCCCTACTCTACACGTGATGCTTAGAGGCGAAGGAGGGAAGAACGGAGAAGAAGAAGGCAGAAGGAGGGGGGCTGGGCCGGGTCGCAAGGGGTGGGCCGGGTCGCGGAGGGGCTAGATGGGTCCCACCCACTCGGAAGAAGAAGGAGGACTAGGCATGAAGGCCCAACCCGCGTGGCCCTCTCTTTTAAAAAAAAAAAATATTTAATAAATTATCCGAAAAAGTGAAAAAAAAAGGAAATAAAAAGGAAATCAAGCTTAATGGATGCCAATAAAAATTAAGGCCTAATTGATGTGAAAAAAATATTTTTGTTAAGGTTGAATCAGTCCCTGATTTTCTTATGCAATTTAATTTAAAATATCTAGCTAAAATTTAGATGTCAACAATCGTCTTGTCCCGTAAATAAATTCTTGTGTAGGCTTAAATCCGTGAACCACATACAATCGTCGCCTTTTGAACTTGCAACACCTATAATTGACTAAATCCATGAATAACACACATTGACGTCGCCACTAGCGAACCCACCGCCATCGCCATGCTCAAGCTTGATATCACCCCTTGTCAAGCCAATCTGCCAACATCGTTGTGTCTGCTTTACCTTCTCCCCGTCATTCCCCTATGTCTAATTTGATTATCCTCTCTCTTTTTTCTCGTCTCAACAACCGGTCTAAACGGCACCTCCGTGGCCATCATGCACTCATCAAGTCTCGTGTTCATGGGACGAGGCCCAAGGGGGAGATGTTTCTCTTGGGGGCGGCGATAACGGTGGGGTTGAGGCAATGCCAACAACTACAAGGTTGGCTGAGGTCATGGTGGCGAGTTAGAGACTAAGGACGGTAAGGGTAGAGAGAGAAAGGAGAGAAGGGGAAAATTTTTACGGTTGATCGAGGGATTTAATCTTGTGTGGCTCTACACAAACTGAGTGTTCACATGTTACCATCTCATGTTTGGACATTACAAATTAGACTAGTAAGAGATAGAATATCTACGTCCCGTATTCAGGGCCATCAAATGAGTGGATGAGATCGAGTTTGGGTCTAGTAAAAAATTATCCGACCTACATCAACTCATTTAACCATTTTTTAATGGGATAAGTACACTAATGGTGCCATAAGTTGTGTACGGTGCTCACTTTAGTACCAAAAGTTTCCGCCGGATCACTTAAGTGCCAAATCGGAGAAAAAACGATCACTTTGGTGCCACTGGCGAGAAATTCCGGCCAAAATAATTACGTGGCTTTATATTAAAAAAAAAATCGATAAACTCTTTAAACGATGTCGTTTTCTGTCCTACTTAAGAAAACGACATTGTTTTGTCGTCCTATGTGGATGGCTTAGGAAAAATGACGCCGTATAGCTCATTTGTGATTAAAATTAGGGTTTTTTTTTTGTTCATCCTTGCCGACCAAGCTTGCTCGGCCACCGTCGTTTGGCCACGGTGCTCGGCCACCGTCGCTCGGCTACTGTCGCTCGGCCACCGTGCTCGGCTACTGTCGCTCGGCCACCATCGCTCAGCCACTGTGCTTGGCCACCATCGCTCGGCCAAGAACTGATGGGAAAATAGGAGGTGAGGGCAGAGGAGAAGGAGGAAGAAGCGGGATTGAAGGTACAGAGAGAGAGAGAGAAGACGAGGAGTGCGAGGGAAACAAGGAAGGCGCAAATGGAGATGGTGGATTTGGCTATGTTCAAAGAGTGGCTGGTGCTGGTGTTGTTCTTCGAGGAAGAAGACGCTGCCGCCATGGCTTCTCTCTCTGCTGGTGTTGTTCTTCGGGGAAGAAGACGACATCGCCATGGCTTCTCTCTCTCTCTCTGTTGGTGTTGTTCTTCGGAGAAGAAGATGATGCTGCCATGGCTTCTCTCTCTTTGCGCTGGTGTTGTTCTTCGGGGAAGAAGACAACGCCGCCGCCATGGCCTCTCTCTATCTCTCTCTCTCTCAATTTGGGGATTTATGGTTTCGATTTGGGGTTTAAGACACCAAATGACGTTGTTTGGTGGTTTACTTGCTGACTGGACTTTCCGGTGAGCCACATCAGTATAAGAAATTAATAAAGCCACGTTGGATTTCCGGCAGTTCAAATCGGCATTGGTACCAAAGTGAGCGTTTTTCAAATTTTTTGGCACTTAAGTGATCCGACGGAAACTTTTGACACCAAAGTGAGCGCCGTACACAACTTATGGCACCATTAGTGTACTTATCCCCTTTTTAAATCCATTTATATGCAATACAAATTCAGCAATCCACACCCAACCCGACTTGTAACCAATCCATTCCCCTCTCAATCCACATTACTAAAACATATAGATATTTAAAAACAAGAACTTTTATACCATATACATAGTGTGCAAAAGATAACATTCTTAGTAGTTTCATAAAGTTCAAAATAAGATTTTCAACTTGTTTGCGCTTTTTTCTTTATTGCAATTTTACGTGTTCCATAATGAAATATCTGGCCTTTCTTAAAATCAATAAATCAACAAATATTGACACTTAAAATCATATTTTTTTTCGTGATTTTCTAAAGCTTTTAATTTTGGGAAAAGAAAAAAAGATCCTACGTTAAAGATAAAACTAGAAACTAAGTTACCCCACCTGAAGACCTATATTTATTTTTATGGCCATCTCGATCTCGACGAACTTGTCAGCCAAAGGGGGCTTAGGGGTTCCCCATGACGCTTAAATCTAGATGCCTATCAAGCAACCTCACCTTGATTTTGCTTATCTATAGTTGAGGCCTACCAATGTCCAAGTTAATCAATTTTATAATCTCCAAGGTTTTCTCTAATAATCATTTTAAATTATACTTTCCACCGCTTGCCTAAGTCATAATACCTACATACATCCAGCTTCTTAGCCACATAACCACATAACTAATTCCTTTCATTCAGAACCTTCAAACTTCTCCAGTCAATGTGCCGTAAACACATATGCAATAGTTCAAACTCTTGAAAAGATGCATCCAAAGTCTCTGCGGTGAAATCTGTCACTCTCTCCTCTTGAAGCTCATATAAGCCACTGTGCTTGATTCCTCTTATACTATCACCCAATTGAATCAAGGATACTCATAAAAGTCAAGTGCTTCTTCAATTCTAAAACTTGTCTCACTCCAATCAATATCCTCACGATACCGGCATACATTATGATTTTAACATCACCAACACTTACAACACCACACTCATCATTGTTTCCAAATTGCACTTTACCACTACCACACATCTATAAGTAATAAACTGGGTCATCATCAAAGTCAATATTAACCGAACTCAATTGATTAACAACATTGCATTCATTGACATTATTAACGACAGATGCACCTTCGCCCATCTTTAAGTGAAACAAATGTTGCATCATGTAGACCCTCTTGATTGCAAAGGGCTTCTTGTACATATTCAACTAGGCATTCATCAATCTTGTAGTGGTCTTCTCTTTCACGATACTGAATGTGATGTTATGAGCCACATTAACTAAATAGCACTAATGCTTTTCTATTCAATGAATCCCAATTAGTTTGGTTCATTGACTCTGGATTCTTTCAAGATAGGGGTAAGTGTAGATTCCTTTGATAAAGATAATTTAATCGACATCTTCCAGAAAACAAAATCTCTTTTATCATATATGTCGATTTGCATTTTTCCTTCTTTTGTTGTTATTGATTTGCTTCAAGTCAATCAAGCCTAAATCTAATACCAATTGTTACAAAAAAAACAAGCGAGTAATAAAATAAACAAATCAATGAAATAAATCGGACACTAAATTTATGGATTTCAATCGGTGGGACCCACTTAGCACAAGATTCTATTATAGGTTAAGTAATACTATTGAGATTACAACTATACTTGAATTACTCAAACATTCTTAGTGTTTCTCAACCCACTATTACACCAACAACTCACACAATATTTATCCCTCACAGTTACTTGTAAAATAATCTTTCTATCTCACAAAGGAATTATACAAAATCTTTACACAAGATTAATTGGCTTCAAACTGGATGTAAGTCATCAGAAGGCTGAACAATTGATCTTCACGAGCAAAAGCTTCTCCTTTTACCTTTAGAGTATAATTCACGGGAAAAAAAAAAAAAGAAAAAGAAAACCACCTCTTGGATGCAATTCACAGAGAAGACCATTTTCTTATATATAAACAAGAATTGAATTCAAAATAGGAAATCTACTCAAATATGGAACTCAACTCCAAATAGGAAATCTACTTAAACTGAGTTTAATTCATGATCTCAAACTCAAGACATAATCTCAATAGTTTCACGGTCCAACTTGTGTTCTGCCAGCTGTCCTAAAGCCCACAGTATACTGAGATATGCCATTTTGCACTTCCTTTAAGTGAGTGCCGGTTGAATTTAAAAATGACAACTTGAAGACAAGTTAACAATGAAGTTCTGGATCTCAATATGTAGACACGACAAACGCCTCAGATACATGATAGTTGTTGACCTAAAAAAATAGACATGATGTTAGTTTAACTTTTTTCTTTTTGTCAGTTCCTTACTTGGCATTTGAGACAGGTTCAAATTATTCATGTTCCTTTTTATATATAAGGTTTCGGTGTAAGTGCTTTGTCAATCTTACTTCTTTATCTTTCTATTCCATTGGCGTTTGCCTCTTCGTCTTACAGGTCCCACGGGGTTCATAATCCTCATCGCTTATGGTAGATAAAATGACCGAAGTACCTGGCGTTTTCTAACTCTCTTTGAGCCACATTTTCCTCCACTTTAGTTTCCCCAACCAGCATTTGTGATCGGGAGATTATAAAAATATACCTCACTCACATTTTTTTAGTTGAATTTGCATGTAGTGATGCAATGTTTGTGACCGATCATATAGATAGCTTGTTGGAGGAAACCAAAAATGGAGAAAAAGAATAGTTAATCCTCTGTGCCGCAATTCAATTATCGTGATTTTTTTTTTTTTTTTGGATAGTCAAAATTGGATTGATTGAAATTTTTTTATCGATTCGGTGGCGATCCATCATATATAAAACAAGAATTCTAAAATCCTAGATAGCTCCACCTAGGAATATTCCTAACCTCAAATTGTAGTTGAGTGGTAGATTGGAATTATGTTTTCCCAGGTAGCAATCAAGTCGACCTCGCGAGCAACTTCATGGAAATTTCCTGCACGGATTTTAAATTATTGCATAATTGTCCAACCCTCTCGTGCTTTAGTGATTTCACCTACTCACTCCCATATATTCGGTTCTGAAAAAATAATTTACTCCCATGTGGAACGTGCCAGACCCCCCGGTTTGTTCATTATGTCACCAGGTCCTTCCGGACATCCATCATTTGTATGGCCTGTCCGGTCATCAACAGATTCTATGTCCTTCTGTAGGGCGAAAAGGTTCTTCAATGACACAGGCGTCCTGATGTTAACATCGTATGCTTTTGATATTGCGTATGTATAAGGTATTTCATTCACACACTCAATTGCACAAATTAGTCCAGTTGAAATGTCTTGCCGTCCTCAAAACATCAGAGTTTTTTGGAACACGTTCTTTTCCTTGCTCTTGGCAATAGCTGCCATAGATGCATATTCCATTATATGTTGACATGAGGACACTAAGAGTGCCAAAACTTGACACAAAGGGACACTAAGGGCATGCATGAGAAAATTTCTAGCTAGAAATTGATTTCTCAATTTCTATTCCATGGATGAGTTTCTGAGCAAAGAAACGGGTTTGACAACGATTTAAAATTTCTATTTCTAAAAAAAAGAATACGTTTAATAACATAATAAAATTTCTATTTCTAGGAGTGGCAACGATCGGCGTCCGGTGGTCGAAGTTCGACGTCCGGTGACCGGTGTTCAGCATTTGGTGACCGGCAGTAGGTAGCGAAAGTTTGGAGTCCAACGCCGGAGTCCGGCGACTTGCGTCCAATGTTCGGAGTTCAACATCCAACATTCGACATCCAGAGTCTGGCGACTAAAGGTCGACGACGGGTGGCCAGTGGCCGGAGTCCGGCGGTGGATGATGGTGAGTGGCAGACAGTCGGTGGCGAACATCCAATGGTTGGTGGTGAGCCTTCGGCATCAATTGATTGGCGATGAGCGGCCAACGACTAGTGGGTGTCCGGCATCCCGCGATTAGCAGTTGGCAACGAGTGGCCAACGTCCAGTGGCCGGCGGCTGACATCTGGTGGCAGGTGTTCGACATCCCATGGGCGGCAAGTGAGCGATGGGCGATGATGAGAGTGAACAATAAAGAAAATTTTGATTTCTCATTTTTGTTCCAAAAATAGAAAATCCTCAAAATTTTAACTTCTAATTTCTACTCCAAATCTATTTCTAAAATAAAAATCTGTTTTGGAAATAGAAAAATGAAATTGTGTTACCAAACGGATTTCTGTTTCAAACCTTTTTCGAGAAACGGAAAAATAGAGAAATAGAGAAACAAAAATGTTATCATGTGTGCCCTTAAGTGTCAAAACTTACAAAAGTGACACTTAAGTACCAAAATCGAAGCAAAATGGATTAGTTAAGTGCCAACTGCGAGAAAATCCAACCAAAATGCTGACATTGCAATTTTTCGGCGAGCTGCGTGCAAAATGATGTTGTTTTGCACGTTAATTTAACTATACGGTGTCAAAACAACATCGTTTTGGTGCTGACATGGTAAATAATTAATATAATAACTAATTAAATTAATTTAAAAAAATAATTATTTAATTAAAAAATGGGGAGGAGGAGGAGGGAGGTAGTCGACGGCTGAGAGCTCAACCCTCGCCGTCGTCGGAAAGGTAGGGGAGGGTTCACCCGAGCCGTTAAGCCCTGGCCAGGGTCGTTGGCCCCTAGTCCCTTGCCAGATCTGGGGGAGGGCCGCAACCCTCACTCCAGATTTGGGCGAGGGCATGAAGGCCCTTGCCGCTAGTTAGCTAGGGTTGCCAGCCCCTAGCTAGGGCTTGACGAACCCGGCCAACCTCCCCCACCTTTTCGGCAACGGAGGGAGGTGGCGGCGGCGGGGCTGAGCCCTCGGCGGTGGCTGTCTCCTCTCCTCCTCTTCCCCTTCCTTTTTTAAAAGAAAATAATAATTAATTTTTAAAAAAAATAATTTAATTAATTATTACATTAAAATTCGAATTATACCAAAAGACGTCGTTTTTGTTTGTAGTTTGCTGAGTTAGCCTTTCGACAAGTCACGTAAACGAAAAAATTAATAAAAAATTGTAACGTAGAATTTCTGGTGGGGTTCGCAAATGTGGCACTCAAGTGTTCCATTTTTCATTAAAAAAAAAAAAAAAAAGTGGCACTCAAGTGTTTTACTTTTCATAAAAGTTGCACTTAAGTGTCCATTTTGTAAGTTTTGACACTTAAATGTCTTTTTGTGCCAATTTTTGGCACTTTGGGTGTTTTTTTGCCTTTGAATGTACCATGTGAATTTGTTTCTTGGAGTATAACTTATCGCACTTCTTCAACAACAAAGAACCCAACTCATAGCAATTTTGGCAAGCATGTAGAAAATCTTCCAAAGTCGATCTTTAATCCATCTGCATACCATGACACATTCAAATTGTTTAAGAAAATTACATGTAAGTGAAAACGGAAATAGGCTGCGAGGCGCGTATAAAAACTTTTCTAAAGGTGTTATGGCCCTCGCTATGGTGGGAAAAGTACAAAAAGCAAGACATCCTCAGACATCGTATGCGTTTCATATTGCGAACAATGTGTGAAAAGTTTGACAACTTGTATGCATAATCTAAAATAGGGATTCTAATAGTCTTATCAATCAAGTTTTGCATCCTTTCAAGTTTCAACATATGACTTCTTCAAATGTGATAACGTAATCGTCATGTGAAAAGATGACTATTCCCAAGTCGTAATTCTCTGCTAAGTGGCCATTGATGATTGATGTGAAATCATACTCTTTCCATACATAAAAAAGTCATCGACGATCAGCTAATATCATCACTCCAACATCCCGAATAACTTCTGTTCAGATTGATATTCTCACAGTTACTCCAACACAACCGTATGTGGCGAGAGAAAAAGCTTTTTCTCCATTCATGAACGGCACCGAAAGGTTTACCTTCGACCAAATCGTTGAAGGATCTGGTCAATGACACCGCAGCAAACCCCCTCCATCGATTAGATCACCACAGAATTAAAGAATCAAATCCTTTGAGAAATGGGTCTTGAAAAAGGCTTCTTCCATGATAGGGTTCGTTATGCATTCTTGTCAAGTGGAAGTGAGTCCTTTTGCCTAACGCGGAGTCGCTTTTCCACTAACTCCACTACTCTGACAGAGCAAAGTGCGTATTCCTTACGCTGGTTATGTTGATTGAGCATCGATCATTGTTCGAGTGGAAACTCTTTTTCATTTTTAGGCTGTCCGTCTTTTTCTTTTTCCTATTAGGTGAGGTAAGATAAGGCTTCCTTCGATTGCTCTAATGAAGCAACCCCTCCATCCATGAACCTAGAAGAAATTTGAAATACTCAAATGAAGAAATGGCAACATGTGGAACTCAACCCCATCGCCAACAATAATAACACCATCGGTGCCTTACCGGGAGATATTCACTAAATACCTCTATTAGTAATTATCGGTTCCTAGATGATATACATCTTTGTATTGACTTTGGGGTGTGCTTCGGATCCAATTCAACCCTAGAATCGGTTGGAACCGGCCTAGTTCAATGGTGTCTCTAGATACGAAGTATCACGGGAACACAAAGAAACCGATAAGTGTTCTTTAACGGAATTTAATCAATGTTAAAGAGTACAAAACTCTGTTGGAATTCAGTTGACGATAGTGTTCAGTAGGATAAAGATACAATATTGGAATTTAATTAGCATGATGATCTGAGAGCTACAACTAGAGCTGCAACTAAGATATTCTTTGAAATTTAATCGGCGACGAGATATCTAAGAACTACAACTATGATATAGGAATTAAAGGAGATTAAAAGATAATGAGATTTTATTGTGTTTGTGCCAAGGGGGTCTACAAATAGTATGATGTGGCTATTAAAAGCCTACAATCGACTGCTACAAATGGAGCTTACAAATAGAGGTTTAAAAACAGTTACTACGACTCCACGATTCAGTGTTTAGTAGGACTTCACTACTCGATAGTTACATCAACTCAATTACTAGGCAATTACATTGATATTTAGCTTGACGATTTCATCAACTTCACGATCCTAATGGTTATTTCATTCCATTACGTTGACGGTCACTTCTTTGACAAATGCATCCGAGGTTGTCCACTAGATTATTTGTCAATTTCCTCAAGTTGTCAACTATGTTGTTCATGATTAACGAAACTCTGTTATCATTGACTAAGTTTCTCACGTGTCGATAATAATCAAAAGTTAGTTATTTTTTTGTAAAGACAACTAAATTACGGTGCATCATCTACAGATTGCCTATTGACCTCTCGTCTATTTTGAAGGTGATTCTTGATCTCAAAGATGAGATTAAATCAATTAACTCCTCATATACAATCACCATTGTGCTTATTGTAATTTGTAACAGCTATTGTTATTTCTTTTATTTATTTTGTCCTGTCCTTTCGCTCTTTGGACTTAGTTGAGCTTTGGTTTGAGAGAGTTTGGCAAGCCCATCGATGGAGGCCTTTTAACAAGACTGGACCTGGAATGATATTGATAAAGAGGACGTTCGAAACTATTGTCCTCGCGGGATATCAATGGACAATTCCAACGATATGAGAAGAAGATGTCAAATGCGTTTTGATTTCTCCACGTTAGAAAGTCCCACACACCTCTCCCGCCTTTCGACGGCGATATCACCGTTTTTTGCATATCGATGGCGAGAACACGGCCGCCACCATCACCACCACGGAAATCACCGCAACCGCCGACAAGGGACTTCTCTCTCTCTCTCTCTCTCTCTCTCTCTCTCTCCACCGTTGCATGGTCTAGCTCAAGCTTTGACTGGGCAGCGTTGAGATTTAAGGAGGAGACTGGATCCGCTGGTTTCCTCCTTGAACGAAGGAGATGAAGGCGGTGAGGATGATTCACGGAGAGGGAGAAGCGGGACGGTGTCAGGAAGGGATGCACTCAAGTCGAGTCGAGTCAAGCCTCTGTAGCACCGAGCTCGAGCTCAACGCAGCTTACGTACTTGGCGCATTGAAACTCGATTCAAGCTCAATCAAACATTCAAAACTCTGCTTCAAGCTCGAATAGAAACTCGAGAAACTTGACCATGACTTGAATATTATACATTTTTAAAAACATAATAGAAGCTCGATGAGGCACGCGAGCTTGTCGACCTGCAAATGGTGAACTCGAGCTCGACCTAGTGAGATGCTAAAGTAGCTCTCAGTCAGACTAGGCTCATTATCAAGCGAGTTGTTCCCGAGTAATCGTAAAGTAGAGCCCGAATTACTTACAAATAACCTGATTACTTTTCATGCTTGTAGCAGGAATAGCATCCGAATGTTGATTTGGATGGAGGAACCTGAAAGGCATTGATCCAGTGATGGCGGGGACGTCACCGCGATGGTGGCGATGGCGGTGGTGGATGCAGTGTAATGACTGAGCTGAGGGTCGAAGCGAGAGAGATAATCATTTTTCTTTGTTTATTTTATGTAAACTACCACATGACATATTTATGACATAAAACATAATTAAGTCGAGCAAGCTCAAATATACCCGACTTTAAACCATAAGTGGAATTCCATGTTCCAATTATATTAAACCATCCAATTGTTAATTAACGGATATACACAATGTAGAAGACATTCCCTAAGAGATTTTGAAGATTGACAAAACTTATCCAAAGTAAAGACTTTGATTCTGATGATAAATTTTTCAAGTAAAAAGTCTAATAGGATATGATCAGACGATATCAATCAAAATCAGAGTCGTGGCTTAATTATTTTCTTCCTTATGTGTTATGTCAAACGGCTAGGAAGAAGACAATATTGTCGTTTAATGGGTACTAGCGATTGGTTGAATTTCTTGTCATATTTATAGATTGTTCCAAAAGGAAAGTCTTCAAATTTTTAAGGGAGATTCAACCTTCTTGGAATGATCTTCTTGAGATGCTTTACTCTTTCTAAAGTGAAGGTACTTGACTTATGGAAACCCAAGCTACTGCATGGGCGGCAAAATCTATGTGAAGCCTCATCCTCGATGATCTTGATAGTATCAGACCTTCTTGACGAGATTCAAGCCAATTGGTAAATTGGATGGATTATTTTCCTTGAGATATATCCAACGGTCAACTTGGACTAGGAGGAGTATAAGGGGATATCTCGAAGGTGAGAGAACAATCACTTTCAAGAGTATCGAAGCTTGCAATTCCAAAGTCTGAAAAGTGTCCGATGAACAAATTTATTCATATCTGTAAGCACAATTGTGTAATCATTTAGAGGTCGGGAGTGTGTGAGGAGTGATACACACAAGCTTGAAATTAGATAGCTCAGATTTGGTAAAATTTGATTGGTTTTTCTTAGTAGAAACTAGCCAATAGGCTGTAACGTGGGAAAGTGGACGTAAGCTTACAAAAGTTGAATCACTATAATATTTTGTATGCAATTTTCTATCCCTTACTCTCTGTAATATTTGTAATAAAATTGTACACCAATAAAATCTGACCAACCCACCCCGCGGTGGACAAGATGGTTCGTGCCTTGCCCCTCAACTGGCAGGGAAGAGGTTCGAAACTTCTCGCCTCCATTGCGCGACTCACCTGCGGCCCGTGGGAGGTGGGTCCCTACGAGTTGCCCCAGTTTTACGCCACCGGCTGCCGACTGTACAGCGGTTCCCGAGTCACCAAAAAAAAATAATAAATAAAATATGACCAACTCTTTCCATTACTAGTGGTGTTTCGTTGGAATTTTTTTTTAAAACACTTTCAAATCCACAAAATCACCTGTTCATCCCCCTCTAAATGATAGTTTTAGCCATAATAATTGGTATCAAAGCTTGGTTACTCTTAATCGAAGCGTTTTTATTACTTCTGAGTTAAATGATCTTTCGATGGCTAGTAACATTGCATCAGGCCTAATGAAAGGTTACAATGATACAAGGCCTTCGTACTTCAATGGAAAAGATTACGACAAGATGAAAGTGTTCATCAAATCCCAGGACCCCTTAGAATGGGACATTGTTCTAAAAGGCATGAGACCAGAACCTTCCTCATCCAAAGAAGAGGGCAAAAAACCAAAAACTTCGGTCCTATCTGATGCAGACATCACCGAAAGAGAAGCATTGGATGCTAAAGTTGTTTATTCATTATATTGTGTATTATCTGCATTTGAATATAACCAAATTTCCTCATGTGAATTTGCAAAAGAAATCTGGGATAGGTTGTAGGTAACGGATGAAGGGATTGATCAGGTTAAGGAGGCAAAGATCAACAGTCTTCTCCAGTAATACGAAGCCTTCAAGATAAAACTTGAAGAATCCATTACTGACAAGTCCAACAAATTTATTGACATTGTCAATGGATTGGCATGCCAAAGGCAACCTATATCAGACCCAATAAAAGTGAACAAGATTATTCAAAAACTGTCAAAGGAGTGGAACAACATTAAAACGTCTAT
Source organism: Eucalyptus grandis (assembly GCF_016545825.1). NCBI lineage: Eukaryota > Viridiplantae > Streptophyta > Magnoliopsida > Myrtales > Myrtaceae > Eucalyptus > Eucalyptus grandis. Next base: position 23,117,696 of record NC_052619.1, on the reverse strand, counting down.
CAAAAGACTCAAAGAATATCACCTTTCTCTATAAACAAACTTGTGGGAACATTCCAATTCTATGAAGAAGAACGCCTGAATGATGAAGACACTAGAGGTAAGAAAGCAATAGCTTTGAAATATGATTTTGACTCTAATGACTCAGATTCAGATGATGACGACGAAAACGACGAGGAAATTGTGCTTATGGTGAAAAAGCTTCAAAGGAAGGCTAAAAAAAGGAAGGAAGTTAAAAGGAAAAAAAAAAAACCCTTCAGATCATCTAAGCAAAAGAGAAACTTCAATGATAGAGAGGAAGATGGAGATGTTGTTTGTTTCAAATGCAAGAAGCGAGGACACATTTAGCCCAATTGTCCTATTCTGAAGAAAAGGAAGAGCAAGTACGAAAAGACAAAGAAAGCACTGGAAGTTGAGACTTTGAGTGACACTGAGTACAAAGAAAGTGATGAAGATTATGCTAATATTTATCTCATGGCAAAGTTTGACTCTAAAGAAGAATTTGAGGTAAATAATTTTGATATTTTAGTTGAAGTATCTAATTGTTTAGATAAATTATTAACTAATTACAAGGGTACGCTTAGAAAATCTCAGAATTGAATAAGAAAACTCAAAATTGAGACAATAGGATTCTTTCCAAAAAGAAAAGATTGAGTGTCTTGAAAAAGATCTTCTTCAGGCAAAAGAAAACAATGATTCTATTTCTAAAAAAAAATGATCTTCTAAAATAGGAAATTTTGGATGTTACAAAAAGGTTTTTGGTTGGTTTAAAAACTTTAGAGAATATTTTGTCCATTCAAATCCTATATTACAACAAATCGGGATTTGGATGTAAAAATAAAAAGGATTTGGAAATTAATTTTCCGACCCACAAAGAAAGGAAGAAGCAAAAGCCTCCAAGAATTTCCTATGAAAATCATTTTAGAAAACAATTTGTAAAACCTATAGGTCAAAACCTTCTTAAGTGTTTAATCTACGGCAGCCATGATCATTATTAAAATAATTGTTGAAAAGATTGGAAGCCGATTCTGAGAAATATGGGTACCAAAGAAGACTTGAACTTGTTTTGATTCTTGTAGATACCAAAGAAGAAAAGAAACAAGTGGTACCTAGATAGTGGTTGCTCAAGACATATGACTGGTGACACAAGCAAATTCGTTAAACTCACAAAAATTGATGGAGGAAGTGTTTCTTTTGCAGGGATCAACAAGGGAAAGATTATTGGCAAATGAACAGTTGAGATTGGCAACTTGACTATAAGAGATGTATATCTTGTCAAAAGTCTAAACTATAACCTTATCAATATCAGCAATTTCAACAAGACATGTGTTCAGGCATGAGATAAGATCTGAAGTAGTCTTTCACTAGAAGGAGACACGGATATATCTATCTACTGGACATAACAATTGAAGAAGTACAATGCTTAATCTCAACTAAGGATGAATGAGACCTCTGGCACATAAAGCTTAGACACATAAGTACCAAAAAAATCTTGAAATTGTCCTCAAAGAGACTTATACGAGGATTGCTAGATCTAAAGTTTGAAAGATCTAAAGTTTGGTCAATCTGTGCACTAGGAAAACATATAAGAAGCTCTTTCAAACCCATAAATTATGTTAGTACTAACTAAGCTTTGTAGCTTCTCCACGTGGACATCTTCAGACCAACAAGAACGCAAAGTCTAGGAGGTAAAAGGCACTATCTAATAATAATTGATGATTACACAAGGTACACGTGGGTTTTCTTTTTAGCACACAAGCATGAAACATTTTCTCATTTTTCAAAAGTTGCAACAAAGATTCAAAATTAATTAAATTTTATTTCTTGCATCAAAACAGATCATGGGGGAGAGTTTGAAAATCAAAGTTTCACAAACTTTTGTGAAGAAAGTGGTTTGAGCATCGATTTCCGACTCTCTATACACTTGAGGGAAACAGTGTAGTAGAGAGGAAAAATAGATCATTGCAAGAAATTGCAAGAACTCTTCTTGTTCAAAGTAAAATTGCATCATATTTTTGGGTAGAAGCTGTCTTAACAGCATGTTACATTATCAATTGAGTTTTTCTAAGACCCTTTTTTTTTAAAAAAAACCCTATGAGCTTTTCAAAGGTAGGAAGCCAAACATCTCTTATTTCTGAGTTTTTGGATGTAAATGTTTTACATTGAGAAATGCTAATGATCGAATTGGTAAGTTTAATGGAAGATCGGATGAAGGCATATTTCTGGGGTACTCAACTATAAGCAAGGCCTTCATAGCCGACAACAAAAGATCTCGCACGGTGGAAGAGTCTATAAATGTGAAGTTTGATGAAAACCCTCAAACTTAAGAAGATTCTAATCAAGGAGTGCAGCAATTTGAAGCAATTCAAAAACAAGAAGAAGTAAAAAAAACAAAAAAAAAAAATCAAATGAACAGCCTCAGAAGCCAGAAAAGTCTGGAAAAGCAAGTTAATGAGAAACCCATGATATCTTATGACGGATTCAATAGAAACTGGAAGCATAAGTCAAGCCATCCAAAAGATCTAATCATTAAAGATATCAATGACAAGATTATAACAAGATCAACACTAAAAGATGTCGTCAGTACTTTGGCACTCATTTTGAAGATTAAACCTTGAAGTACTGAGGAATCCCGATTAAATGAAAATTAGATCCAAGCAATGCAAGAGGAACTTCAACAATTACAGATAAATGAAGTGTGAGAATTGGTTCCTAGACCAAAAGACCATCCAGCGATAGGAACAAAATGGGTGTACAGGAGCAAGCTAAATGATCAAGAAAAAGTCACGAGAAACAAAGCAAGATTGGTTGCCAAAGGCTACTCGCAAAAAGAATGAATCAATTACGACGAAACTTTCCCACCAATAACGAGTTTAGAAGCAATTAGACTTTTACTTGCTTGCTCTTGTTTCCATAGTTTCAGACTTTTCCAAATGGACGTGAAGAGTACTTTCCTGAATGGGTTCATCAAAGAAAAGGTGTTAGTGGAACCACCTATAGGTTTTGAAGAACCAAGAAAATCTAATCACGTTTACAAATTATAGAAAGCCCTGTATGATTTGAAGCAACCTCTCCGAGTGTGGTATGAAAGGTTAACAAATTTTTTGCTTCAAAATGGTTTTAAGAAAGGTAATGTTGATACTACTTTATTTATAAGGAAAGAAGGTAAGGAAACCTTGCCAGTACAAGTTCTATTTTAACGATATTATTTTTGGTTTTCCTAATGAAACTCTTTGCAAGAATTTTGCTTAGTTAATGCAGGATGAGTTTGAGATGAGCATAATGGGAAAATTTTAAAAAAATTCTCGGATTACAAATCAAACAGACGGAAGAAAAAACTTTCATCTTTCAAGAAAAATATACAAAAGAGCTGGTGAAGAAGTTTCACATGAAAATCTCAAAGAGAACTAAGACTCCCATGACCTATTCCTCAAAGCTCGACAAGGATGAAAATGGCACAAAGGTTCATCAGAAGCTGTACAAAAGCATGATCGGCTCCTTATTTTATCTGACAACATTAAAATTCGATATCCTTTGTAGTGTATGCATGTACGTCATATTTCAATTACATCCTAGAGCATCTTTCTGTAGTTAAAAGATATATTAAGTATATTAACACTTACCCATCTCTAGGACTCTAGTATCTTAAGAGATCAGAATTTGTGTTATTTGGGTATTTTGATGCCGATTTTGTAGGATATAAGATTGATAAGAAAAGCACTTTAGAAACTTGTTAGTTGTTGGGCAGCATACTTGTATCTTGGTTCCCCAAAAAGCAATCAACAATAGTCTTATCAACTACTGAAGCTAAGTACGTTGTATTGAGAAGTCGTTGCACTCAAATTCTTTGGATGATGCAACAGCTGAAGAACTAATGAGAGGATTCAAATACTACAATCAAGTGTGATAGTACAAGTGTCCTCAACTTGACGAAAAATGCAATCTTACATTCGAAGGCCAAACATATTGAAATCAAGCACGGTTTCATACATGATCACGTCAACAACGGTGAAGTAAATATCTAGTTTATTGACTCTCATAATCAATTAGCTAATATCTTTACAAAGTCACTTGAAAAGAAAGCTTTCGATTTTATTCATGATAAACTATAAATTATTGATCATTTTGCTTCAAGTGTTTAAGACAGGTTTAATCAAAAGAAACAACATCAAATGATGTTGAGGAGATCAACCATTGCAATTTCAAATTTTGGTGGTAAGAGTTTTTTGGAAGAATATCAAGTATGATTTAATTTCTTTGTGTAAATAATTGTATTTTAGAAATTAATTGTAGTATATTTTTTGAATTATTTCTAAAAATCGTTTTACAATTTTCCTTAAAAATCGGTCTTTTTCTTTAATTCTTTTTTTGAAACTGCCTATCCTTAATGTCGCGGCTCTTCATCTTCTATAAATATATATATATATATATATATATATATATATATATATATATATATAATTCTTTCTTTATTCTTGTTCTTCTTCATCCTTCCCTCTCAAAGAACTCCTTCAGCAAACACTCTTTGCAACTTCTTTCTTCTCGCAAAAAGATTCAAATTTTCTCTCTTTTTCTCAACCATAGCCCCAAAATATGCACCCGTGTTGAAGCCCAAACCTTTTGGTCCAAGGAGATTGCATTACTAGAATGTAGTCTAGAGAAAGAGGAAGCCCTGAGTTCTTCGACTTGTCCGATTCCTCCGATAGCATTGAAGGTACGACTGAGAAGGAAACTTCCTCTGAGTTTTTGTAGTTGAGGTCAATTATTGCTATTCTTAAGGATTTAAGAAATTACGAAAATGCCATTTCTTGTCTACTGGCTAAACATGGTTTTCAAAGTGAGGAAATTTTGGAGTTAATGTTTATAAATCCCATTAGAAGCATGCCTCCAGTTAGCACGAGTGATTCTAGTGTGTTAGATCTAGAAAAGGGAAAGAAAAATTGGTGGAGACATTTGTTCCTAAGGGAAAAGCTAATGATGATGGATGAAGAAGAGATAACGATGAGAAATTGTATGCTAATTATAGATGAAGAATTATTGGATATGTTCTTGATGCGAATGAAAAGGATAAGTTGATTAAGTCTGAAGAGTACCAATAATACTTCAGGATTATGATGAATAGAGGAGTTATTCATTAGAGAGTTGTCGATTTTGACTTATTTGAAACATCTAATATTCATATCAAGCAATTTTTTTTTATGACCATTTCATAATTGAATTTTATGTGACTGAATACCCCATTTATTCTACTTTGACCACATATTTTTATTGAACTCTCTTGTTCTTTTCAGTTGATACCACTGAATTTATAAATTTTGATAAGCCTTACTTGACTTAAGCATATGAATTAGCAAAAATCTTAGGAGTGAGGTACTCTGAGTTTGAAGTTATAGATATTGATCATGATGTTGCGTACAGACTTCTCTCTGGTATTTTTGATTTCACTAAAGATGACAAGTCTCACATCTCTTACCATCTATTTCCTTCAAGATAAATCATTCTTCATAAAATTATTATCAACTGTTTGAGACATAAAGGATCATTAAAGATTGATGTATCTTAGTATGAAGATAAGTTGATTTGGGCAATCATGAATGGGCATTCATTTTTTATAGCACATCTTGTATTACTGCATATGTATCAAATTGTTGTGAAGAACAAGGGAAGTTGCCTCACTGCTCCCTAATCATGAAGATTTTTCATCGTATGGAGATTGAAGTTCCCAAGAAGCTTAAAAGGGTACAACTACCGCTGATGAAAGTAAGGGAACATATGATGCAAAAGATGAGTTTTAGGCTGACTAATGAAAGTTGGAAAAATACCAAGGGAAAACTTATGAAGGTTCATGTGGATACAGATGTACCAGATCCCCTTAAGAGAAGAAGAACTATTACGTAAAAGCAAAGTTCTCAAGCCTTCTTACAAATTCTTACTGAAGAATTGCAGGAGGAATCAAAGATTGACGCTAGTGATTTGGATGACATCATAGATGCTTATCAACCTGATTCTGATGAGGATGAAGATATTGAAGCTAAGGAGGAGACGGGGATGTTGACATCTAAATATTTTGCCAAAAAAATCATTTCCGAAAAATGGAAACTTGTTTTTCCACAAAAATATTTCATGTTAAATTCTTGCATATAGATTATCTAGATATTTATTATAGTGTTTTAAATGGAAGATGGTTTTCCCTTTAAAAAAGAAAAAGAAAAAAAATATATAAAAAAAAGATTAAAAAAATTTGGAGTTGATGATCTGAATGTGACTAGCCAAACCTAGGAGGTCAGATTGTAATTAAAACATCAAGTTGGGGCAAAAATACAATTTCCAAAAGTTGAGGGACCAATTCGCAAATTTTGCAAAATTTTGCCCGAACCCTTAAATCATCATCTAGACCTCCAATTGAGTTGAAATTGAACTTAGGTCAGGTATAATTAATCGAATTTGGCAAAAATGATCAAATTACATTGAATTGGGCATTTTCGGGTACGAAAATAGCCAACTTTGAGGGACTCTCTTGAAAAATTGGGTGGAGATAATTGTGAAAAAATAGTTAAGATCTTAAACTACTATACATGGGCTTGCTAATTGATCAAAAACTGCAGCCAAATTGATGGATTAAAGCACCCAAATCAGCTGCCAAATCTCAGTCCACAAGTTGGTCTCAATTCTAAGTTGTTGAGTAAGCAACTTGGTGGCCCCACCATGTCCTCCTCAGCTGCCCAACTAGCCTGCTCTTTGCATGTGATGGAAGACCATTATTGGTAGTGCAAATGGACAAAAATTGGTCAGGGATAAGCTGCTGAAAACACAAGAAAATCACAGCAAAATCAGGACACTCAAAAGTTGGAGATTTTGGCTAAGTCAGAAAGTTATTGAAGTGCCCTGTTGACAGGCTTGGTAGGTGGACAAAAGACTGACCAAAAATCCCTTAATTCAAGGGATAAGATCTATGAAGCAAGTCATTTCAAGGAATAAAAGGAAAGAGATGAGAAGGAGAGGAGGGAGTTCACGGTCGTCCCCCAAGGAGGCCCTCAAAAGCAACTCTAGAAAAAGCAAAACCCAGAAATTCCAAACCGACTTTGGTAGAGAAAAGTGAAATTTTCACATACCTATGACCAAAATTAGCCAAAACCTTCAACTAGAGAGTAAAACCTCACTCAAATATCTTTCCATCCATATGTCTCACGTCCCAAATGGAGATCAGGAAGGTCTCCTAAAGCCCCTCGAAAAACACCCTCCTAGTGGGTCAAGAAACACTGAAATTTTTTCTAAGTGTTGAGCCCAGTTGGTCACAAGTGAGGGAAAGCAAGTGTTTTTGAGAAACTTTAGAGACAAATGAGGAAAATATTGACTTTCACCCCAAACTATAATACATATAGTTTGGTTTGGTGTTAAGGTTTCCAACAAAAGAAGTCCTTAAATCTAATTTTAAAGGTCAACGAAACCCTTCGTTGTCAGTTCTTGTTTCTGCAGATCTTATTTCTAGTTTGAAGAAGCCAACTTCCACATGCTCCTGAGGATAATTTCTTAGTTTCCTCAGCCAAGAACCACCTGCAAAAGAAACTAGAAAGCAAGGTAAGTATTCTAGATGTATTTTTGTTAGAGTTTGAACGTGTTTTAATAGTGAAAACTCAAGAGAAAAATCAGCTCGGAAAACTGATTTCTGAGGCTGAAATTTTTCTAGGTATTTGAAGTCTCTTCAAGAGCCATACATGTTTGACTTGCTACTCCCCTTTGCATGTTTTTTCTAACATGTTTGACTTACTACTCCCCTTTGCATGTGTTTTCTATCTTCATGAGCTTGATGAATGTTGTATGGGAGTACAAATGATGCTAAGGTCAGATTGGTTTGGTCTCTAAATCCCCGTGTGAACTATGAGATCGTTTAAAACTTTGGCTAAAAACCAAACCTATCCACATTGATTCAGGGCTGGTCAATGTGGACTTTGCATGTATGCTTCTTGGAGAGGTCGTTTTGATATGTTCGGTTGGTCATTCTCTATGATATTTCTTGCATTTGAAAGCTCATGTTACCTACTTTCACTCGGATCAAGTAATGTTTCCCTTATATCTCGTATGTGATGAGTGTCGGGGCTTGAATATGGGCATGCAACCCGTTTGCTTGACTTGGGTTTAAACCCAGATTTCAAAATCAACTCAACCCACATATTTGAGATCGATTTCGACTTAGTTATTTTGTGTTTTAAGCTGTAATTTCTATCTCTTGCTCCTTACATGTGATAGTATAATATTGATACTTTAGTTCCATGTGAGATTGCTTATGGGTTGAGATTGAAGGCTGCAAACATGGCCCGAGAAAGCTGGTTTAGGGTGATTTGATGCATGTCAAGTGTTCGTCAAAATGTGCAAACCAAACTTCGATCTTGAAATGGTCGATTTGAGCTCGCTTGCTATATTCATGTACTGGGTAGTTCTATATTAGTATAAATCAGCATATACTGATTTAGGGAATTATTTTTAAATAAAAATTTTTTTAAAATGAAGAAAAATGAAAATTCCAAAAAAATTGTAAAAATGATGGATGGTATCAAGTTATGATAGAAATGACATCTATGAAATTTTCCTAATTTTAAAAGATCATTTTCCTAATTTAATGTTATTTTGGTATTTTATAACCATTTTTGTAAATAATCCATTTTTGCGTAGATTAAAATTATTTAGAGTAATTTCATGTATATTTGAATTCCCACTTCGCTCACGGGGTCATGTCCTGGGGCGTGATAACAAGATCATATAATATTATTTGCCTAAATTGTATTAGGATTTCCTTCTCTGCATTTATTTTCAAGTCATTTCAATTTCTTAGATGTTTACTTATGCACCGCTTTTCATTAATTTGAGTGTAAATTTCGCTTCTAAATTATGTTAGGATTAGTCTAGACATTAAGGAAAACAAACCTACAAAAACATTTACATGGACGCTTAGCGGTTTTTAAAAGATTATAATTGGTAATTAAGATTGTGTGGCCATTTAGATAAACAACCTTCCAACTTAGTGGTACCGCAAGGGCGCTAATAGAAACATTAGCATAAACGAGTCTCGGGTCCTAGAAATCTCTAGTTGCATAGGAATCAAGACAATACTTCCACGTCTTGATTGATTTCTAGCCAATCCCAATAGACTAGTGACGACTCCTAGAAATACATAGATTGTTAAGAATTAAAATTCAAAATCCAATGTCGTGCGAGATATGTGCTTGGAGAGCCCACGCCTAATTTATGGCCATTGGTCCGCCTCTTTAAGCAAATACTCCTAAACCCTCTTCCTTTTCCCCCGAACGGAAAAGGAGAAGTCGTGACAAGGGATATGAGCAATTGTTGATTAAGTAGAATAGACCAATGTTGACAAAGAACAAGAAAATGCTGATGTTTGTGAACTTGCCAATTCCGCAAATGTTCCTATGAGACAACTAGTTCTAGTTCATGAAGTTGATATTGACCTCGACGAGAGGATTGAGACACTCCTCCAAATTGTGAACCTGCTAAAGATTAGACAACTGTTGAGATTCAAAGCATCTTTAAGCATTAGGGCTAGCACATTATTGAGGATCAAGGAGCTGCAAGGGAAAAGGACATTGCTGAAGTTGATCCTTCTCATGGTGGAACACCAATTCTAGGGGAGCTTGATCAAGCGAATCACTGTTGATCCCGAGGAACCTCTACATTAGACTCCACATATGATATTGACAAGACTCTTGTGTTTGCAGATATCCCTTAAGGAGGAATTGATGGTACCGATGATGTTCTAAAGGGTCCGAAATTCTTGTTATGGCGACGGGAGTTACTATTGACATTCCAGCCATATTAGAAGTTCATGAAGACATTCCCATAGCTGTTGAACTTGTTAAAGTCATTGCTATTGGATTTTCTTCAATTCCCATTGAAACTGTTGACTTGATCGGTGGTGAAAATCCAGCTTGCAGTTGTTTCTTCTACTGATCAAGTTATGTAGGATAAGGAAGAAGGCATTGCAAGCATTGAGGAGGAGTTTTAAGTTGATAAACAACAATAAAAAGATATCAACATGATTATGAAACTGGGAGTATAAGTAAATCCTGCCAACATTCCTGTTTTTTTACAGTACTGAAGATAAATTGTTTTTGCAGACTCTAGTCAACATGAAAGAGCGCAAAGATTGCATGGAGAAAGAATTGAATGACCTAAACATTTTTCTCATAACTAAGGTTGAAAAGTTGGACACCGTAATGAGAAACATGGATCGCAATCTCGACAATATGCAATATTATATTATTGTTCAATTGCCTCCATAACACAAACTTCCATCTCCAGCTTTCATTTTAGACCCCGACCCAAATCAATCATCCTCCTTTAAATAACTTTTGTGATTGCATTATTTCTTAATGTTTGGATTGTTTTTTATTTGGTCTGTAATGTTTGCGAATTGCTTTTGTGTTTGAACTTTGGACTAAACTTCGTACTTTGGTTTGCGTTATAATATTATGAATTATCTAGTATCTTTTTTACTATTGACAAAAAGGGAGAGAAGGTATGGATTGCAAAATTTAGAGTGTGAAAATTTTTCATTGCACTAATATTATTTCTACAGGTTTTCTAAGTCTCTAAGCACTCGCAAAGCTTATTGGATTGGTTAAAATTTTTCTTGTTCCTTAACTTTTGAAAAAAATTCAAAGCATTAGGTATAAAAGTTTCACTAAAATTCTTTCAATGCATTTACTTTAATAGTTTGATTGCGCTTCATTCCAAATTTAGCTTTAATCAAAAAGCTTTTTAATCTCAATATTTTATCTTCTTAAAAGTTCCGCTTGGATAAGTCTTGTCATCATAAAAAAAAAAAAAAAAAAAAAGGGAGACTGTTGAGAATACATTCCCTAAGAGATTTTGAAGATTAGCAAAACTTATCTAGAGTAAAGATTTTGATTTTAATAATAAATATCTTTATGTGGAAAGTCTAATAAAATATGATTAAACGATATTAATTAGAACTAGAGTCATGACTAAATTATTTCCTTCCTTATGTGTTCTATCAAACGGCTAAGAAAGAGACAATATTCTCGTGTATGGCTAGTAGCGATTGGTTGAATTTCCTGTCATATTTATAAATTGTTCCAAAGGAAAGTCTTCAAATTATTTATGACCTTCCTAGAATGATCTTCTTGAGGCGTTTTACTCTTTATAAAATGAAGGCACTCGACTTATGGAAATCTAAACTACTATATGGACAGCAGAATCTATGGAAAGCCTTATTCTTGATCTTGACGTCATCAAACCTTCTTGATAAGATCCAAGCCAATGGGTAAATTGGATGGATTATCCTCCTGAAGATATGTCCAACGATTAGCTTGAAATAGGAAGAGTATAAGAGGAGGTCTCAAAGCTGAGAGCCATTGATTTCAAGAGAATCGAAGCTTGCAGTTTCAAAGTCTGAAGAGTGTTCTGTGATCAAACTTATTCATCTTTGGAGCACAATATTGTAATTATTTAGGGGTCGAGAGTGTGTGAGGAGTAATACATACAAGCTTGAGATTAGATAGCTTAGATCTTGTAACCTCTTATTGGTTCTTCTTAGTAAAAGTTGCTCTATCTCTTACTTTCTTTAATTTTTGTGATAGAATTGCATACCGATAAGATCTTACCAATTCTTTTCATCTCTAGTGGTGTTTTGTCGAAAAATTTCTTAAAACACTTTTAATTCTACACAATCATTTATTCACCCCCCCTCTAGGTGATAATTTTAACCATAACACTCAAATCATGTGATAATTTATCAACTGATTTTTTCTCATCTAACTCTTGTAATTTTGGTATAGGCTTGGGATTTCACTAGCTACAGTAAGAGGATTTCATAGTTGAAATTTAAGCAAATTTTTTGCAATCAATAATTTGGAGAAAAAGGTTTGACTGTACGATTAAAAATTGATGTAGTATGATTACTGATTTTTCTATCTTATCAAACTAGTTATATATGTGAAATTATTTCAGAATATCAAATTAAGTACCACAAAATCTAGATAACAAATGTGCAAAAGGGACATTAATATCCCTAGTAATTTTTTTTTTATTTTTTTTAGATAAGATATTCTTAATAAGTTGACTTCCATCAACAGCTTCGACCTGAAGTTGACGATGCACGAGACACCCTGCAGACAGTAATTAATGAGGGAGGTTGACTTAATCTTAAAAGCCTTGGATTTCTCCAAGATTGAGTTATCACGCGCGACATTAACTTATCTGAGATTAATTGCCATTTCCAAGACAACAGAAGCTTCGGATCCCTGCAAATCTCTGACTCTGATGCATCAGAAAAACAAAAGAAGAAAGAGAAAAAACTCTCGTGAGCTGTATTCCTAATGACGTATAGACCTTTAAACGGGTGCAGTGATCTAATCTGAATTGATCAATTTAATTCATGTTGATCTATATTCATGTATGTAAAATTAATAATCCATATATGATTTTGACTTATATTGCTAAAATACTTTCATATTTAATCAAATTTAAGAAAATTTATACCCAAATTAAAGTTAGAGCACGGAATGAATAAACACGAAATTGAATAAATGCAATAGAAATAATTGTAAAATGGGTTGAAAAATGAGTTTAATCCATTTTGACAAGTTGAATTACATATAATATAAAAGGAGCTTGTAATTTAGCATTAACTAAGTTTAAAACTTACCTAAATGATGGTTGTTTCAAGTGTTACTTTTGGTGTTTCGTCTACATGGAACTAGATCCTCGTCAATACCGTAGAACAGTTCTTGGGAAGCAAGGAAATGTTTATTATGATTGTGAACGTGAGTACTAATCAAATTAAACCAGCTAATTTCGGCTTAAGGCAGCATCCGAAGAGGAAAAAAAAAAACAAACAATTGCAATTCTAGATTTTGGTAAATAAATAGTCATATCGACACCAGTTGCCGTGACCGCAACCTCATCACGAGAAAATGATGAAATAAAATCTACTACATCTTATGATGGGTTGACCTATTTTCATCAAAAGAAATTATAGCTCATATGCTTAGTGCAAATACAATGACCCGACGCAAATTGTTGCGTTCTCCACTCTAGAATCACCACTAGCTTGAGTAAGTGAGCTCCATATATGGCTCTGTGTCATATTAAGATGACGAATCAAGTTAATCTATCATAAAAAAATTCATTATTTTCTTATATTTTTAAGCAAGAAGGATGGACTTCATTACCTTAATCTCGCCGGTTTGCGAATCGTTCGTCAACTAAATGTGAAAACCCAAGATTGATCTACACGTAAATCGATATACAATCTTTTCTTCTTTATGCTTTGGCGAGAAGGTGCCAAATGTAGATTAATCACTTTAGTTTGAACGCAGAATCATGTTGTCGTGCCTTTAATCCTGCCACGCCGCTTTCCTTGACCGTAGGGGCAATCAACAAGAGGATCATGGCATTCCAAATTTCAATTTTTGACGCACTAGGACCATCGAACTTTGGTTACATTTTATTTTCCCTTTCCATTTTCGGCTTTTCTTTTCTTGCTCTTTTAGAATTCACATGTCAAGTCATATCCCGTAAATTAAGCAGAGGAAATTGATCAATCTTGCCGAGACAACATTTAAGTCACATCAAACGCAACCTGTTATGTGGCCCCAACATCCTTAGACGAGACACTATTATAGTATTATTGATGGTGAATTTTGCTCGTTAGTTAGGGAACGTGCGTCTTGACTTATTGGGTATCAACTGCCAATTTGACAAGACAAAACGTCCTGAACTTTCGCTACTCGAGAGTGGGACTAAAGATTTCAAATTGGTCTAACAAGTCAGTAATCTTTGACCTATAGTCTATCCTTTCTTCTGGGCATTCTTTTCCTAACTCAGTATTTCAAGTTTCAAGTTTCAAAGGCACAACACAACGTGTAGTGTATTTGCACACCTTTTGTTAAATTTATGACAAAGTTTTCCCTCTATAGAAACAAAAAAAAAAAAAAAGCAATTTTATATGCATCATGAGCTTTTTACTAAGAATTTTAAAGAAGTTCGTCGGTCATTTCATTGTACTAGGTGCAATTTTAGAATTGCTAGATATTATGGATGCCTATGTTTTGATACAAACTCAATGATCTCGACATATAATTAACCTTTATTGCACATAATCATCGAATTCGTTGTCGGTACCTTTTCTTTGAAAAAAAAGCACCACTATTTGGGGCAATCTTCCGTCATGACTGAGGAAATACCGGACCTTCACACGGGTTCGACAGGGAGCCATAAATTACGGCGAGATCTCACTGGAAAGTGGAAGTAAGTAAGTCGTCGAATATAGCAATCGCCGATTCTAGAAACGGCACTGCATTTGACCAACATAAGGTAAAGTCTAAAGTATCCACATCCGACCTCCGAAAATTGAATAGATTTCGGGGTTACCAATTTGTGGAATAGCAAAGAAGGGAATAAAACTCTTTGAAAGATGCACTTATGTATAGGTGGAATATCATATCAGATCGGGCACTTGATACTAACATACCTATGGAATTGAGATCATGGGCAGCTATCAAAGCAAAAGGACAGACGATCTTCTTCAGAGTTTTAACCTAAGTACCATGTGACATGTTGTATTGGGTCGTCATCGAGTTTAAGGACGTACAATACAAACGTATCTCATCAAATTAAGAGAAGCGAAAGATCTGCCTCACTCTTTTCAGGTCTTCGATTCTCCAAATTGTGAGCCAAAACGAGAGAAATATCAGAAGTAATAAAAAGAAGTATCAAATTTCAGACACTAAAGAGGAGATTAGAGAAAAAACTAGTTAGTCCATTGGAGTGAAAGAGTAAACAAGAGGACTCCCCCTCTATCGCGTACCGTTCTTTTCTTTTTAAGACTCGATCGCGAACCGTGACTCGAGCAGATCGTAGGAGCCCACAACGCGTCCAACGGGCACGGCCGGTTTGCATCGAGGCGGACCCACGGCTTGCCCTTCCGCTCCAATGGAGGAGGCTCACCGGACCGGGGTGCAGGTCCCGACACAGCCCTCTGAAGTTGTCCCCCCCGAGCCCATGTTGGTTCCACCGGTGATCGACCGGTGCGATGCGACCAGCGAAGACGAGCAAGAAGGGCAACGACCCCAGCTCGTAAATTCTCATCCTCTTTGAAGCTCCATCCACTCCACGATCTTGGTTGTGTAGTCACCTTCGCGCCATTTCTCTCGGTCAATCACCATGACCCCGGTATTGAAGTAGCAGGCTCTCCTTCCTTCGAACGTGAGGGACAGGCTAGGGTTTGCCCAGAAGGTGGGAGTGAAGTAGGAGGTGAAGTTGGCGTTGCAGTACTCCGGCGCGGCGAGGACGGCGT